>NC_092807.1:7486787-7789817 GCF_040954645.1 Diabrotica undecimpunctata
TAAAGAGGTTTAAAAGACTATATCGTCGAGTAGTTTGATTATTGCGCTGGAAATTTCGACTGGTTCGGTTGCTTTCCTGTTATTTGCTAGTTTTATAGCTTTTTCCATTGCAGCAAAGGATACTTTTGGCTCAGTCGATAAATTTTTCATTTAAATTTCTGTTTTTTCGTCATGAACGAGTTCCTCAATAAATTCTCTCCACCTCTACAGTTATTCTTGTTCATTGACTATAATATTCCCTTGTTTGTCAAGTAGGCTACTTGTAGTTGATCTATTCGCTCCATGCGTGACTGACGCGACAGCTACCGCCTTCATCTGACAGTTTTGGACCTACCAATTTTCAGGTTAAACATATGACATATTATTAACATTGTTAAATACATGCGAAATTGACAATTATTAATAATTAACTTTTTAATTATATTTTTTCAGTTTATGTACAAAATAAATGTAGTATTAAAAGCTGGGTTTCTCAAAATTCATCATAATATATCTTTTCGACCCCAAACGGAAAAGAAAGGGAAAATTCTAGTACCGGAAAATCAAGTTTTTCACGTGAAAGAGCATATAATTAAAAACAGTAATACAGTGGAACCTCGATTATCCGTCTCTCTATTAACCGTCACCTCTGTTAACGGTCAGCGTTCATACATAAGTTATATTGACTACTTAAGTAAAAATTTAGTCCTAAATTCATTTCGTTTGAGCATTGCGATCAGCCAAACGAAATTTGTTGAAATATACACGTGCAGTTATGCCACCACCACATTTTTTATGTAAATAATTTTTGTTCTTATTAAGGGCTCTGACTTAAATTTCAATTTAAAATAGGTAGTAATAAATGATACCGTGCTTTTAGAGTTCTATTTTTAGAATCGCAAGCCGAAAATAAAAACCCACAGCACAAAAATTATTACAGTCAATATCTGTGTGTCACCATAATTCAGTTTGATTCAAATTCGAACATTGATTGTGTCACTTAGTCCTTTGATTCATTAAGTTTTGAAAAATGGAGCCTTCCACATCTGGAGCATCAAAAAGAAAACGTGTTGTTTTGTCAATTGAAAAAAAAATAGAAATTATTGCATAACGAAAGAAAGGTGTTTCTGCTATCGTATTGAGCAAAAAGTATGATGTTCCGAGAACAACAATCTTAAAGAAAAATGCTAAAGGAATTGAAAAGTTAGGTTCGCAAATGGAATCGTTGGATGGCCGGGTGAAACATCGTAAGACAATGAAAAAAGCCACGAATGAATCACTCGACACAGCTCTGTATTTGTGGTTCGTTCAAAAAAGAAGCGAAGCATTTCTTTGTCTGGACCAATTGTTGCCGAAAAAGCGTGGTTTTTCAACATTAAATTGAATGGCGATCCTTCATTCAAAGGAAGCAGCGGTTACTTGGAAAAGTTCAAAAATCGCTACGGCATACAAGAACTGAAAATCGAAGGTGAAAAATTGAGCGCCGCAAGTATTGAAGTGGTTGACAAATATAAAAGAAAGTTTCAAGCTATGATCGATGAGTATAATTTGACACGCGATTAAGTGTTCAATGCGGATGAAACTGGTTTAAACTACAAAGCATTTGCGAATACAACATCATTGATACAACCAATGGATCAATCGGTTATTGAAACATTCAAAAAAAGATACAGAAAAAAATTTATTCAAAGCCTAGTTATGGAAGAGGAATATTCTTTGCCAGAATACTGGAAAGCATCCAATTTAAAACATGCAGTCGACAAAGCTGTGGATGCTTAGGCTGATGTTTCGGAAGTATCGCTGAAAAGAGCGTGGAATAAATTATGGCCTGAATCAACACAAGATGAAAATGCCCCCGTGACAGCCGAGCGTGATGCGGTAACAAATGAAGTTAAGGCTGAATCAACTGTTTTGTTTTCGTTACCTAAAGATGACATAAACGAATGGTTAATTCGTGATGAGGACGCAAACGGCTATCGACTGTTGACAGATGATAAAATCGTTGAAATGGCAACAGAAACGGATGAAACATATTCAGAAGCTGACACAGACTTTGACGGTGGCGATGTTGATGATTGCAACTCACAAAGATTTGCGTAAAGAAGCTAGAGAAGCTGCATCGCACATACAACAATTCATCGAGTGAAATTGTCGACAAGAAGAAACAAATAAGGTAGATTTGATGATTTTACGTCGATTAAGAAATTCAGCCGTTGCAAAATGTGAAGTAACAATAGAACAAACAAAGATTTCGGAATATTTTAAATCAAATTGATTCGACTGTACTAACATAAATCCCTCTTATATTGACAAATAAAATTTGGGAGTTATACTATGAATTTTTTTAAATGTTCTTTTAACCGTCTTTTCGATTATCCGTTATACCCTTGGTCCGGTGCCCTGACGGATAATCGAGGTTCCACTGTAGTACAAGTTATCATATAAAAGCTAAAGTCATCAGGCACTTTGCAGTTAGCTTGAAGCCTTATAAAATATCATTTAAGGTAAATTATTTAAATTTTTCCTATTTCAATTGCATAAAAATGAAGTTATGTGATATTTACTTTTTCATATTAATAGCACGGATCCATCTTTTTCTTTTCTTTAATTTATATGTAATCTTTGGGAACCTATAAAAACTACACTTACTATTTTTGCTATTATTATCACAATTAAATACGCAATATGTATTTGCACACACTTTTGATAAAATTTATGCGTAACAAGGGAGGTCCAATTTTGTCATATTTCGCCGCTACGCACGCTGGCATCGTTTCAAGGTAACCCTACCATGGTCACGCACTGTGCGAATAATGTTCAGTAATTTCTTGCACCTTTTTTATATATTAAACGTGTCATTCAGTTTCTGCTGTTTTTCTATTTCAAAACATTTATTGCTGTACCATTTTTCTTTTTCATCCCAAATTTTTCTACTAATCTCTTTATTGGTTTTGTTATATTTTTCAGTATTTTTATTTTTCTGTTTTCCATTACTCGCAATACTACACATATCATCCATTATTGTTTGCGTTTGGTTTTTACTTTTTAGTTGTTTCTTGCATGATGGTTTTGATCTGATTCCAGTGGCTTTCGACATTATGTTTTTCTTCTTATTTTTCGAACTTCTTTTCTACCTCGTGTATAATTTCCCGGATTATTTTTATTTTACCGTTAAAATCGCCCATGACCATATTTAGTTCATGATGTTTTGTGTTTTAGAGAATCTTCTAGAGTTTGATGGAAAATTTCTATTCCTACTTTACTACATTGGCTGTAAATGAGTCACAATATCATAGTAAAAATCAATATCATCAGAACAATTTTGGAAACTATAATTATAGATCACGGTTATAATTTTTAATTTTATATTTACAAAAGAACAAAGTAAGCAAATATCTTCCCCAGCAGATACTTTAGGCTCCAAAATTTCTGGACCAGACCATTCTTCCCAATGGCAGGTTATCCGAATTCTTTCTGATCTTCAAAAGCAATTGAGCATAACATTTTTACGTATCGCATAGGTCTACCGGGTCCGTGATCAACTTTTAATCCTATTTTAGAAATTTTGTAGGTGCTTTTTTGTGATACCATTGATTTCTTTAATATTTCTATGAAAATTTACATCATCAAGCAGAGCGTGCTGTAGATCCGCTTCTCATTTTTGTTTAATACTATCATTCAAAATACTGTTGTTGTTGATGTTGATCTTTTGCATCTCTTTAGTCCTCCTTAAGGCAGAGGATCTCCTTATGTCGTCAATGATTTCCTTTTTTCTTTGTTATCTATGGTTCTAGAAAGGCGTCAGATTGAATTTTATGTTTTATGTTGTTTCATATGTCATCCAGACATTTAATTTTCTTAAGGATGTACGAACAGAGAAGGTAAGGGCGGGAGCTCCTTGTTCAATGCTCTTTGCGGATGATATCCTATTAGTGAAGGAGGGTAGAGAAATGATGGAGGGTTAAAGATGAGCTATTGAAGTAGAAGTACTTAAGGTAAGCAGGTCTAAAATGGAGTCTATGTGGTTGGGAGGAAAAGAAATGATTGGACACATCTAATCGCTTGGGGAAAACTAGGACGAGTAGGAGATTTTAATCACGTTGGCTCCTACATGATATAAAATGGATACAGAATAGATACAGTAATTGTCCACCCACAGGACAAGCGTGGAACTTTGTGGTGGAAAAATGGAAAAAAGGCTAAAAGGAAAAGCTAAAAGGAAAAGGGAAAAGCCTGCGTTTGGATACGGCCGTGAAGTGTGGCCTGTACAAAATGTTACGGTGGATTTTGGATAAGAGTAGAAGGGACAAGTTCAGGGATATGATAAGGGAAAGAGCGGGGGTAATTACAGTTCCAAAAAAGATTCAAGAACAAAAACTGCAATAGTTTGGTTATGTCAGATGTACAGATAAAAACTATGTGGAAAGAAGCATATAGATGCTTAGAAGTTGATGGAAGAAGAGCTAGAAGAAAACAAGAAGAAGATGGAAGTACTGTGTAGCAAAAGATTTGGGAAACAAAGGTTTAAATAAAAAAGACGCAATAAACAGAAATGAGTGCCGAAGAAAAGTAAGGAACAGCGACCTCTAAGAAAAGCGAAAAGCTGAAGAAGAAGAAGAAGATATGTCATCAGGACATTAGCTATGCCATGCATGGCTACTAGCACATAGCTCAGCTAGTTATAATTCCTTTTCGTCACTAACCGTTGGTTCCCTTAAGTTTAAATTGAGATTCAGCAATTAAATGCTTGTAATCAAAGTGGATATAAGCACTTGAATAAGTAAAAACTCCTTTAATACTATTGTAATATCCCTGGTTAATTAAAATGTAGTCTATCTGGTTTGGTACGATGTTATTATTACTATCTTAAGGAATTTCCACGTGTATATTCGCCATAGGTAAACTTTTTACAATATTTTTTTTTGACCATGTTCTCCTCTCTAAACATTTGAAGAAGTAGTTCCCCACGTCCATTTCTAACACTTAGTGTGGAAGCATCTACTTCATCATCATCATTCATCACTTAGCCTCTTTGAACTTTAGTTTTGAAGTCGCAGAGGATCATAGTAATTCCTTGAGGCTTTAGAGATCGGAGTACACCTTGTACTTCTACGTACGACTCTAGAATTTTCCAGCCTCGTTATCTTGTTTATCAGCTTTAACAGAGTTAGAAAACCTAAAAGGTCATTCTGATAAGAGATTTGGGAATCGACTAAAATTGCGCAAAATAGAAATATCTGGATGAGTCTGAGAAATATTTATATAGGTACAGCAGTGGACACTAAAGACTTAAGAATAATATTAATCCTAGTATTTTGTTATATTCTTCATTAACGTCTTATCTATTATTAATTTTTTTGCTACAATATTGACTTGCCGATATACTTGAAGCATTTTTACAATGTAGAGTGATCCTACGGCACAATTCCATCTCTCGCTCCTTAACAGCGCTCACTGCGAAAGCATGCACGCGATATATGGGGGGACATTACGTCAAGGGGAACAGATGTATAAAATAAATATCGGTGCTGTATGCGCTAGACGAGAGCCATGATTCCGAAATCGCTTAAATCAACTTGACTGTTTTCGGGAGGAGAAAAGGAGATCGGGGGATAAACGGTTACTTCGCTAACTTTACAGGAATTTTTTTTAATTTGTTTTATTTAATTGATACTTATTTAATTGATGAACCTTAACTTTTGATAAGGTTTGATTAAATTAAATTGGTCCTTAAAGTATCGAAACTATTAAACATTTTTGCAAAAAATCTATAGAAAAAAAAAACAAAAAATATTTAACTGAGATCATTCATAATCCATTTTTCCCATATGCTTCGGACAAAATTATATTGCTAATTGACAAGATGATATACATATAATAATAACGTGCTTATTTCTAAACGCCGTCACCAGTCTTCTGCGGGCTTAGATTTTAAATAAAGGTCGTTACAGTAAATTCAAGCACAAAGAACGCAGCTCAGTAAAAACAGCAAGAGCAGAAGAATATGGACATTCATTGGTAGCAGCAGCAGTTAAAACAACTTCTAGACCGGAGTTCTTTGTTGGTATCTGATATGAATTTTCAGCTTGTGGGTTGATAAGTACTGTTATTTCGGCTGCAATGTTCTCTTCAGATATCGTATTATGTTTACAAAACATGTTTAGAATCGGCAGAGCCCGTTAGTTTTTTAGGCTGAGGAGGCTATTCATTGGAGTTCACGTTGACGCTATTAAGTAAGAAGACGAATTAAAAAAATACGTCAGAAAATTTGACAGATCATAGAGTACCGTTATGGCTGCGTAATGTAACTGTCAGTTTCGTGTTAAAGTTTGCAAAATTCAAAATAACCCGCCTATGCTATTATATCTCATATATGTCATTTTGTCATTTAAATAATACCGCAGACATTGCAAGACTACAGCTTATCTGGAGATTTCCCTCTCATGAATTATTTCTGCATAGACTTGATAATCTCAATATCTTGGGACTAATACCTTAATTATTTGGGGTTTAATTTAAGCTGTTATTAACAGGCTGTTTATATTTCCATAATTTCGTGATTCCATAAGTTCTTCTTCGTCACCTTCTGTCGTCTTTGATCCCTCAGTATATCCTTTCTCATATTTCAGTCTTCTTTTTTTAAGCGATTGTTTATTGTCCACAGTTCGCATCCACACAATGTGACCGATCTTATGAGAGTCCTATAGAACCCTTATTTGATTTCGCTTGAGACAGTTATAAATTCTAATACGTTGTTTAGCTGTCCTGCACTTTATTTTAGTTAATTCTCTTTTGGTTCCTTCGATTTGTCATTTCCATTATTGATGTTTATTAATTCCGCTGGAGCGGAGTTAGTAAGGAATGTAGAGCAAAGGCAGGAGTAGGAATACTAATCAAAACTAAGTGGAAGAACAGGGTTAGAACATGGGAGCCAATCAACGAGAGGATAATTAAAATGCCTCTAGACATATACGGTAAAGAGACAGTAATACTCGGAGTATATGCACCAACAGACGATTCCCCGAGGGTAGAAAAAGAAAATTTCAAGGAACAACTTCAACACCAAATAGAGCTAATCAAGAAGAACGTGAAGATAATTATAACAGGAGACCTTAACGGCAGAACCGGAAGGAAAGAAAACGATAAAGTAGTGGGGATATTTGAAGAGAATGAACAAAACGATAACGGAGAACGTCTGATTGAATTATTCTTCAGACACAAAAATATTCATAAATATACATGGACGCAAGAAACACGATAGCTGAAATCGATAATAGACTACATTATAGTCAAACAAGATACCACAATTAAGATAAAAGATATGAGAGTCAGAAGGAGAGCAGAATGTGGAACTGACCAAAAAATACTGACAGCAAAAATGGGCATTAATTGGAAACATAACAAGGCCCCCTCTACAGAAGAACCGTTGAACACTATAAGAGAAAAACAATACAATATAGAACTACTCCAAGAACAATCAATAAGAGAACTATACCAACAACATCTACACCAAAAATTATTAAAATTCAGATACGGCAACATCGAAGAAATATACGAGCATATAAAGGCGAGTCTAAAACAAGGCAGCATTCGAAGCTCTTGAAGAGAAAGAACATTATAACAAATAAACAGCACTATTATGAAATAAATGAACCAACAAAAAGAATAATTGAAGAAAAAAAGCAACTTTACAGAAAATGACTGACTATAAACAAAGATGAAGTTTATAAAGAATATAGAGAAAAAGATAGAAAAGTGAAAAAACAAATAACACAACAAAATAATGAAGAATGGGAAAGATCCTGCTTAAATATTGAAACATACATAGGAGGTACAAGAATTTAAGAGTCGTGAAAAGTACTGAGAGGATTGAAACAAAACTCAAAAGAAAAAATTAAAGTGGGAAATATACATGACAAAGAATGGAAGGACTATTACAAGGAACTGTTAACAAAACAAAGACCACAATTCATTGGAAAAGAAAACAGGCAAAGACGAAGCAGATTCCCACAATAGGGAAGTGAGAACGGTCATAAAAGCAATCAAACATAAGAAAGCACTGGGACCTGGAGGCATCTCACCTAAGCTTATAAAGTATGGCTCAAAAAAATTACACCGGATGATAAAATGGATATTTCAGAAAGCCATAAATGGAGAACAGCTCCCAAAGAAATGGAAGGAGGCATATATAACATCTAAATTTAAGAAAGGAGATAGAAGACGATGCGAAAACTATAGAGTAATAAGCGTAGTATAATCAATAGGAAGATTATATGGGAAGATACTGCGACAAAAGATAGAGCAAGCGATAAAAGGCAAAATTGGGGAGGATCAGGTAGCCTTCACGGCAGGAAGATCATGCATAGACCACATATACAGACTGGAACAACTGCTGGAAAAGAAAAAAGCATTTGAGAGCAAATAATAAATAAACCTATTCTCAACTGAAAGTGTTGTTAGTTATTTAAATCAATTTAATTTTTTAATAAAGAAAAACTTATTTTTTGGTTACTGGATTCAGAATTTCATTTTTTCTCATAATCTAAATGTTAAGAAATATTTATAACAAACTCGTACATATATTCGCCCAACAAAGCCAGAGCCGAAATAACTTTCCTCTTTGGAAATCACACCTTTTTCCATTACCTTACAACCCGCATTCTCGAAAAGTTGACAATTTCGCACTGTACACAAAAATCACCACCGCCGACATAAATCACTCATCAGAGGCAATTCATCAGAGTGGCAGTGTCATTGTAAAAGCATGACTATGACTACTTCGCCGACCTTTCACACTGCTACGACGACGATATTTTACGAGTTTTTGACAAGTCTGATGGCGGATGGCTTTTCCTCGGACTAAACTTCGAGTGGGTCGCTAGGAGGACAGACGGCTCAAATGGCACGCACGCACCTGCCGATTTCGCAAGAATAAGCCCTAAATTTTAAATGTTTTGTCGGTTTTATTATTCCTAGAGAGAAGGATCAATAACGTTAATATTTAAGCAAATCAGTAAAGCTTTTCCTTGTTCCAAAACCTTGATGTATGATGTGTTATGTAGAAGAGTCAATTTTATGATCATCTTTGTACTGTATTTTTGAAAATAAAGATTTTAAAACGAAGTTTCCACGAAAATAAATTTAATTAGTTCTACGATCATGATCAATCGTTATATATGTGAGATTTTTGTGCAACATTGATCGATAATTCCATTCTGGTACAGAATATCCAAAAAACTACGTAATTTAGAAAAAATTAGACAATTATATTCTTCTTCTCCTCTTCTTCTTCTTCTTCTTTTTATATAGACATGACTCTGTCTGTTTTTCAATGTGCCTCCAGTAAGTTGTCGTTCCATCGTTTTCGTAGTCTTCCTACTGATCGTCTTTCTATTGGGGACTAACCGTCTCTTGCCGTCTTTACTACTCCATTTGTTGTCACTCAGCTTATATGATCGTTCCATTCTAGTCTTCTATTTTTTACCTAGTTCTTGATGTTCTTCACCTTGCATCTACGTCGTATATCTGTAGTTCTAGCTTTGTCCCATAGTGTCTTATCAAGTGTTTTCATCTCTGCTGTTTCTAACATTATTTTTGTCCTCTCCGTGTCAGGTCTTGTTTCTGCCGCGTATGTCATTATTGGTCTGATTGGTCAATATATGTACACTCGCGATCATAAAATCCGGGTCACCTTGAAAGGAATATTTTTGCCTCTGGTGCAGTAATAACCTTTTTTTTTCACTAACGTATTTTTTATTTGTCATCAATGTTTGTTTTGAAAGAAAAAAAAACGGTTTTTTATTGTTTTTATTGAAAAAGCAGAAAACAAACCAAATTGTTGATAAAACAGACATACGAAAAAAATGGAAAATACAGAACATGGTAAAATGTCAGTGAAATTTCAATGACTAATATCGTGTATTGCCTCCACTTGCTCTAATGACCTCTTGCAGACGATGGGGCATACTCTCAATTTTTCTCCGGATTACATGTTGTGGTATGTTATTCCACTCTCTCACTAACAGATCCTTGAGCTCCTGTCCGTTGTTGGGAGGAGATGTTAGGGGTTGAATACGTTTTTTCAAATCGTCCCAGATATGTTCGATGGGATTCAGGTCCCGAGACCTAGCTGGCCAGGGTAACCTCGTAATTCCAACCTCGTCCAAGTATTGCATACTGATCGTGGCAACGTGGGTTCGCGCGTTTGTCTGCATAAAAACGACGTTTTCTCCAAGCCTTGCCATGGTATGCATAACATGTTCTTCCAGAATCTCCGTAATGTCCCTTCGTGCAGTTAAAGACCTATTTTCGATGAAGGGTAATTCTGTGCGGAAGTCGGAAGATACACCTCCCCAAGCCATGACCAAGCCTCCACCAAATGGCATTCTTGGAATAATGCAAGCTTGTGAAAATCATTCACCGGTTCTCCTCCAAACTCTTACACGTCCATCGGATCCAGTTAGGCAGAAACGGGATTCATCTGAGAATAACTCTTTGCTCCAATCGTTAATTCCCCAATGCGCGTATTATCGAGCAAAAGCTAGTCGTGCAACTCGATGCGCCATGCGAAGTGGCGGTCCTGTAGCCATTACCCGAGAAGATAGTCCAAAAGAACGAAATCTTCTCCTGACCGGTCCGCTCTCGTAAAGCCTGAAACACAAGAAAACGGTCATCTCGTACCGTGGTAATTCTTCTTCGTCCAGAGCCAGGTCGTCTGGATAGCACACCCTTCTCCTGAAAGTGTTGAAGCACTCGTTGAACCGTAGAAAGGCTTACGCCAACAGTTCTTGCGACTTGCCGTTGAATGTGACCGTCTTTCACAAGCGCAACAATTTGTGCCGTTTTAACAACAGCCAAGGGTATTTTTGACAAAAAATAAACAATAATAAACACTAATAATGGCACTAATAAACACTAATGGTGGCAATAATAAACGTTTGTTCGTTGCGTTTGAACAGAAAGTCGAAGCACAAATGAGACATTTAAAGCAAGCGGCAGTTACAGGTACCGTCCATTTTGGGAAATGTGCGCTTGCTTGTGTGAAACATGCATTAGTTTGTATTTGTGTTAATATTATTTACGATGAAGCTCGTTAAAAATGAAATTTCGGTGATTTTTTAGGGTGACCCGGATTTTATGATCGCGAGTGTATATATCTGTTGGTTATAACATAATCCATCATAGATCTTTGTCCCCGGGTGTTAATAAATGTATATTTGTGTTGGTCTTTGTGGTCAAAAAATCTTCAGGCTTGAAAAATATGCTGAATTCTACAAAGTGACTAATAAACTAAAAGTTCTTATTCTTGCCCATATTCAACAAACAAAAGATCGTTAGTATCTAAAAATTTTCCAACAATATTTACTGAATTGTTTCGTTCATATACATAATGTTATTACCATCTATCTATCTCTATTAAAATATCTACCACATCATTTGATTATTAACGTGTTTAAACAAGAATTCCCAGATACAATTACTTTCATTTCATCTCAATTACCATCACCTTAAGATAAGTCATCTATGATCTAAAAAGAAACTATTTCGGCTGTCTCTAATGTACGATTTCTTTAACGTTTGTTTCCTTCATGCTGTGACTGACAGTTGACGACCAAGAGATGACATAACTTCCAATTTATTTGATAAGTCATCTGTATTATTCGAATAATGATCCGGCATCGATATTAACAAAGAAAAGAAATAGACTTGCCATCAACAACGCATAAATAACCGCATCAATCAATCGATAGCAAGGACGGAGAGATATGGTAGGATAAAAAGGAGTTTTAGATATTTTCTATTTTGTATATACGGGGTGATTGATCAATGTGATAAAGTTCAGTAGATTTGCTATAATAGTATATAGCGATAAAAGTTAATAACACAAATTGGAGACAACTTTGACGTTTATATTACAAGATGAGTTAGAATATTACAGAGTGTTGGATAACAGTGGCAGACATTCGTGAAACATAGGTACTGATTCTCTTGTTAGTCTGTTTATCATTTTAAGTGTTGGTCTTTGTTCTGTTTACAAACTTCTAGTACTAGTACACCTAGTCCTCTTCAGAAGTATATCCTCCGCGCCCTTTTTTATACTATTGTTAAGTTCTTTCCATTTTTTTTAACACTTCTTGACCAAAAATATTCCTTCCAATCAGTCTTTATTCTATACTTTGTTTAAATAAAATTTATGAGTTTAAGAGAATTCCTCAACCTTGTATTAAACTTTTTCACACGGGGATGTTATCGTTGGTACGCGTGCAAAGGGGTATAAGTATACTTTTGGCGAAAAAATGAGAAAAGTACACTATGCCGTAAAAAAAGTTCATCTGTGGTTGTGCAAAGAGACATAAGTCAATAATAACACCGTTATCTAGATATAAGTTGGTGCTCAATGACTCAAAATTAAAATTTTATCATTCATTGCGTCCAAAGGAGAATATATATATATATATATATATATATATATATATATATATATATATATATATATATATATATATATATATATATAAGAAAAAAGAAGTACTTGTGACTCGTTTGGAACAAATATATAACTGTTTTGGATGGGTTGGAGTCAATAAAAGGGCTATTGGTTAACTATTTTTTTATTCTCGAGCTTTCAATTGTGTTTACAATTATTATCAAGAGCTAAAAAAGACAAAATGCTTACAAGGTTGAACTAAACAGAAAAAACAATTTTTGTTAACTTACCAAATAAAAATTAGTTTAGTAAGTAAAAATTAGTGCTAATACATCTTCAAAATATTTAATATAAAAATGCTTTAATCCAATAAATGTTTTTCCGAAAATTTTTATAATTTTGAAAACATTTTTTTTTTTAAATACAAAAATAATTGAATTTATAAATAAGTTCAAATAGCAACCAATTACAAATAGCCTCAATGTCGTAAATGCCAACATAAAATTTTTATTTTTGACAATTATATTGCCAAAAGTAAAATTTCGTTTAAACATTCTTTTTTGTTTAGTAACAAAAAGAAGAAGATTTATTCACGTTCAAAGGCAAAGAAGTTTAAGCGAGACAGTGCAAACCACTAACGAATTGTCGCATGAAATGTCAGGAAAATTTTAATGATGTTACAAGTCACACTTTCGTTAAAGAATATTGTGCCATGGGTAGCCATAATACGAGAATTGCGTATTTAGCTAGTCTATTTCGTTTGTTAACCTATTAATATCATCTTAAAATTGATAGTAATTTAACACTAACATGTAAGTTGTGCTTCCAAAAGACTATTGGTGAAAGCAGAAAAATTTATTACCAACACTTTACTCCAAAAGGTCGCTTCTAGTTCTGAAATAACACACGACGCGACAATAATAGGGGATCCCATAAGCCATGGCATAAATTATGTGATGAAGTTACTCAAGCAGAGTAACTATTGCAGAAACCAAACAAGCAAAAAGTATCTTCCACCGCACTATACAGTTGCTAAGATTTATGAAGAATATCTGAAAGAGTAAGCAGGTAATCAGAAAGGTTTACAAGAACATTTTTCACAGCATGAAAATAGCTATAAAGGCACCAAAAAAAGGATACATGTGAAACCTGTGACCAAGTGCATATAAAAATTAAAGCAAATGGTGACAGCAAAGACGAATTATGTAAACAACTAGCCATTTGAAGCCTAAGCAGACTACGCATACAAATCGAAAGCAAATGACAAAATAAACAATAAGGACAACACCTCTACAAAAGTGTACACCTTTGATATGCAGCAAAGACAACTGTGGACCTTTAATCTTACTGTCCATGATTGTATTACCGGACAATGTTTTAATCATATGTGGCACGAGGTAATTTCCGGAAGAGGTGCAAATCAAATTGTTTCATGCTTGTATAAGCATCTTGTTGACCTTTTTACGGATATTACTCACGTTATATTGTACTCAGATACATGTGGTGGTCAGAATAAGAATACACACGTTATGGCAATGTTTTTTACGTTACTACAAAACAGACGACATTTGAAAACCACTGACTATAAGTTCCTTATGGCAGGACACACATCGTCACCTGAGAATTATGTTGAACCAAGTCCACTTTTTTGAAAATGTGAGATTTAATCACAACACACTTTAGGTATTAAAATGTACCATGTCCAGCTCTCAGATGTACTCAATAAAGCTCTTTCATTGACAAAATCGAACAATTATATTAAACCAAGTCCCAAAGTGTACTACTTTTGAGAATTATTCTGTATCAAGTCCACAGCCAATAATAAAGGGCTATTTTAACACGTGTCATAGGACATGGTACACAATAATAATAATCGAATATCGCATTCCAGCATGATTCCAACGTATTTAAACAAAACAACGAACGTGTTCGTTAGTGAATGTTTTAATCTACATTTTAAAGGTGTTTAAAGGTTTTAAAAATTGTGAAAAACAGTTCTTAATATATGAATCCATCACAATTGACGTAAGTATAATGATTAAATAGTAGTTGTTAGTGTTGTTTGATTTTAGAAATGATGTTGATTGAGTATTAAAAATACAACATAACCTTTATTTTATAGTCTACTTGAAGAGTTAAGTGATCTAAGCGATATAGAGGATCCAACTTATAGGCCAGACGTTGATAAACTTCTGTTTAATTTGGATCAGCACATTCATGACGATGACATGATGTCAGATAATGTGTTACAGGATGATACTGCAGATGCCGAAAGCAATCAGAGGTAAGTGTTTTTTGTATTTTTGAGGGAAACGAGTTTAGTTAGCACAAGTCACACACATTATTACACATTCGATAAGTAATAGTGTGTTTTTGTTATAGTGCGGAGCCTAACAGAATAAATAAAGAGCGTTCTCGAAAGCGAAAAAAGGATATTAATGAATGGAAACAAAATGTAAGAAAAAGGCGTAGACAAGCTGGGTTGGATTATATTAATACCAAAGGAGAACCTGTGGAAATGAAATCAGTGAAGGGACAGTGTGATTGTCGTTTAAAATGTAAACTTAAAATAAGCATTGAAGACCAGACATCTATACATAAACATTTTTGGCAACTAGAAGACCAAGAGAAATCACATTTTTACAGTAAGTTTGTACAAAAAACTGAAAAAAATAGAAGCAGACCGAGAGTTTTTCCACAGCCACAGTCAAAAGACGCCTACAAAAAGTATACTCTGAAATATTTTTTCGAATTAAATAATAACAGAGTACAAGTTTGCAAAACTTTTTTTTTAAATACCCTGCATATTAGCTCTCGGCGGATTTCCTATTTTTTTGAAAATAAGTACCAAATAACAGGCACACCGAAAAGCAACGTACATGGAAAACATGTGAAAAGAGTAACCAGTGAGGATCAAATTAACAAAATTAAAGAGCATATTAATTCGTTTCCGAGAATGGAAAGTCATTACTGCCGAGCAAATACAAGTAAAGAATATTTAGAACAAGATTTAACCCTACAAAAAATGTTTGACCTCTATAAGGAAAAACACCCCGATTCTGAGATCAAAATAAATGTATATCGAAATGTTTTTAATACATCTTTCAACATTTCGTTCTTTAAACCTAAAAAAGATAGATGTGATTTCTGCGAAGAAATAAAAAATTCTACTGATGTGACAGATAAAAGGCGTGAAGAATTCCAGAACCATGTGAAAGGAAAAGAAGAAAGCAAAATGGAAAAGAACCGGGATAGGGAAACAGTAGAAGAAAACACTGCGTTTATATCATTTGATTTGCAGAATGTGTATTCACTACCAAAAGCAAATGTATCAAATTTTTTTTATAAACGTAAATTCAGTGTTTACAACTTAACGGGATATTGTTCAAAGAATAAGAAGACATACTGCGGAGTATGGCATGAAATGATATCCGGAAGAACTGGAAATCACATTTGCAGTAGTCTTCTAAAAATTTTGGATCAAATTGTGTCAGATTTCCCTGAGTTAACAAAATTGGTAATTTGGTCGGATTCCTGTATCCCCCAAAATGGGAATAGCATCATGACTTTTGGATTACAGCATTTTATCAAGAAACATCCTCAAATACAGTTGATCCAACAAAAATTTTCAGAGCCCGGGCACAGCAATGTACAGGAAGTAGATGCTGTACATAGCTTGCTTGAGAGAAAAATGCGCTATTCAGAATTATACAGTCCAGTGTCTTTGCTCAGAACCCTAGTGCAGATTGCAAGTCATTCAAAAAAAATTATTGTATTGCAAATGAAGCCGACAGATTTTTTAAATTTTCAGATACTGGCAAAGAAATTAGGATACAGTAAAATCCCATACACAAAAGTTAAATTTATTGAAGTTGATTCTAGTATGTATGTTAGCTATAAAACTTCCTTTACGGGCAATCTGAGCAAAGTAAGAGTGGATGAAACTACTAGAAATCAGCGGACCCATCCCGATAGAAGCAGTAATAATACTCTTGAATACATGGTTAATGTAAAGCAGATTACCCAACAGCCATCACTGGAAGCGAAGAAGAAGGCCGACATCATCTCAATGTTAAAGTATATGCCACAGGTGGATAAACAATTCTATGAACTGTACATTCGTTAAAAGTCTGTATTATCAGTATTATCAGTATTAGTCATGTGGACATGGTTTAATAATTTTGATTGCAGATAAATTTGTAAAAAAAACTGGAAATCATCTTAAACCCATCTGTCCATCTTTCAAAAGTCAAATTACATATTTTTTTCCTGGAAAATACAAGCACATTATTATTTACCCGTAACAACATCCTACAAAACATTGTAAACAATTGTAGTCCCTTACACGAAATAAAGAAAAGTACATAAACCTTCTAATTCAAATTCTACGCATTTAACATTTTGGGACATGGTTCAACATAATTCTCAGGTGACGACATATATGGAACTGGCACTGACCATTCCATGATAGAGAGAACTAGAAAGAGATATGGAACCACAATCATCCCTATGACTGGATGCAACTAGTGAGACAAACATTAAAGGGGAATCCATTTGTCGCGAAAGAAATTAAAAGGGAAGATTTTATGATTATGCTTCGCTCTTTAAAAGTTTTTTACAGCAGAAGAAAGTGAACGAAGAAGGCGAAAAATTTGTTTGGAGGAATGTAAAGTAGTTACGATATAACAAAGAGCAGTGTGGAATTCTTTATTATAAATCTTTATTAAATCCTTTGGAACCTTTTATGAAAGTCAACTTTCATTGACTGACAGTGTCATTGACTCCAAACCTTTGTCATGAAGGCCCGATATTTGTGATAAGAAAAAACAAAACTTAATAGAATTACTACCTTACATCTCTGAAATTTTGCCTTACTACACAAGTTTGCTTGCGAAAGTGATGTACGTGACGTATATCCTGATTTTTCATTCTATTCTAAATACCAACCACCTTTTTAACATGTGCTTTTACAAATACGTTCTCCGGTTTTTGCATTTAAATTACGAAAGATCATCTTGACATCATCTGATATTATTTTGATGTCAAATCGTTTCAAACGGTATTTTTCTTTATCTCTTTTCATATTTTTCTATCTAGTTTTATTTCGTTATGTATTTTTTGTATTTTATTCGCTGCTGCGTCTTAAATAGTCAACCACTGGCATCAAAATATCGTTTCTATTAGCTTTAATAATGTCCTACAGTCACTTAACTTAACTTAACCCCTATGAAGGATATTTGTAGTAACATGCAGACTCTCTAACGGATTTGGTTTAAACAACTAAAAAAAGGAGATTCATTACAACGAATCTGCTTGCGAACCTTAATCCTGGTTAAAACTTCTTCAAGAATTGAGAATAAAAACTTATTTTAATGATCAAGTACGCATCTTTAAACCTTCAGTTAAAGGAACAATGGAACGGTGGATAAAGACACTTTTAATTCGAAACATAAGTTGACTTTAATGAAATCTGCAGAAGGTTACAGCAGAATCTTATCAGAGCAGAACCTTAAAATAGACTGAAGGTGTCTTACTGACGACTCAAATGTGACACCATGGGCATCTTTAGAAATAACCTCTTTGGTGATGGAACTGAATCAGATAAGGATGCCTAATCTTGATCGATAAGTAGACCTTTATAGAGAGCAGAACTATATTTAATCTATCGTTATACTTCATCTATTTTTTGTCACCTCATTTGAGTTTTAACTTTTCTACAAGTCTGATCACCTCGTATTTTTTCTATCTCTAAATATCTGGCCAGTACATTGTCTCAATACTTTTTGTTTACAGTTTGTTGCTATCTTTTGGTTAGTTTTGTTTTTAGGATCTTCTTCAAATTATATTAATTATATATCAATATTACGACTGTATTATCGTCACTATTTTGTTAACTTATTGTTTATGTTGTAATGTTGATGCTGACTTCTTTTAATGTATCTTGTGTTGGTGATGTTAACAAGATGAGTTAAATCACTTAGGTCGGTTCTCCGACGACATTCCTTCCATTCTTGGCACCACTATGTCTTTTAGTAAACGACAAGAAGAGGTGTGGTTAGTAGGATTGAAGAACAAAAAAACCTTATTCTCTTGTAAATTGATTTTAGACCGAGTTATTATCCTATTGCATTCATCCATTGATTGCCAATTAATCTACTGGTACTGAAGCGGCTCCTAAAAGCATTTGTTATTAGTGCGTCATTAGTTTTTTGACCACACGGTCAAACTAATCAATTTTATAAAGAATAAAACTTACCCAAAAAATAAAAAAAACAGCTAATCCTAGGACATGGAAAATTAAGTAAAGAAAGAAATTATAACATTAAAAAAAATAAAGTAATAATTTTGTTGTTTGTGTAGAATACTCTTCTATAATTTTAAAAATTTGTTTGTAATAAAAAATTATTGTAAAGATCAAGAAGTCTAAAACAAAGTACCTACCCCACTGGTCTGGGTTATATTTTATCGATATCTCTTTATCGGGATTAAATTGATACATCAAAGATCGTTTACCGCCTATATGTAACGTAAGCAATAATAGACATTGTTTAAATAGTCCAAAATTAGAAGGGAATACTATTGACATCGTATTGATTGATAGTTGGCTTCATATTCTCGCCATATCTGCGAATTATTGTCGTTTTATTGCACCACAACAGGTGTGCATATTTTTCGCTGGTTTAAAAGGTATGCATACTAATTATTACAATTTTAATTTATTTTTTGGATTTTAATTTTGATTTTATAATTTAAAAATGTAAGATGACATCAACATGATGCTGATAGAAGCATTCAGTAATTAAATGTCCGAAAATATTTTTAGGTCATATTAGGGAAAATGCCTTCTCCAACATAACAAAAATAATACCGAAATGATGATATCTCCTGAGGTAATGTATTCCAGAAGCTAACAGGCACTCTATTCAGATTTCCGAGTTAGAAAAATTAAAACTGAGTCTTTAAATCTTGGAAGTCTCGCAATTAAGAGTATAGAGTTGGGAGGTGCACAGTTTGGATGCTGCTAGATGGCAAAATAGAAGGAGACTGTAAAAAAACTAGACTTAAATAAATCAAGAAGAAAATCGTGGTCCTTACTTAGAAAACTTGAAAGTAGCAGACATCCAACAGAATGTCCTCTCACGTTTTAGCTACCTCAAGAACACCTTGAGATCGTGACGACACCACAAAAGTAATACAAGAATTAAAAATACTAAAGTCTGCATGCCCTCCTACATGCGAATACTCTAACGAGTTTATTCCAGAAGAAATCACCGCAGCAATATCAGAAATTAAATCTGGAAAGATACCCAGTTCCGATAAAATTCATCCAGAATTTTTATGTCACTAAGGCAAATACGCTGGAAAATGGCTAATTTCTATACAGATATCTTAAAAGCAGGAGAAATTCCTCAATCACTTAAAAAGGGCTTCATGATAACTATATTAAAACAAGGAAAGGCAAATGATTAGTCTCAAAACTACCGTAACATATTTGAAGTGATTACCGTTGAGCAAGCGGAGTTCAAGCCTAAATGCAGTTGCACAGATCAGATCCTATTACTAACAACACATATTGACGCAGGTTTTCAAAGAAAGCTATAATCATCCATTGCTTTTATTGACTTATTAGCTGAATATGGCTGAATATGATACCGTTTGGAGATAAGGACTAATCTAAAAACTACCCCGTGCCATTTCGTGTGAAAAAATAATTAAACTGATGAATAATATGCTCAGTGACAAACCCTTTCAAGTTACAACGGGCAATTTAAAAGTTGTTCACATAAAGCTCAGCAGTAAATTGCCACAGGGATCTATGCTAGCACCCTTACTGTTTAATTTATACATCGCGGATCTGCCTAGAAGAACTTATTAGCGTATAGAATATTAACGAAAGATGTTTCCAGTTTGAAAGAATACTTTCGCAAATGGAGGCTACGGCTTAATGCAACGAAAACGAAAGTGTGCTATTTCCATCTAAATAATTCGCAAGTCAACAAAGCTCTTCGATTACAATGAAAAGAGACTACTGGCTCACAACCTAACACCAAAACATCTAAGAGTAACCTTTGACAAAACCTTGAGCTTTAAAGAACACCTAGAAAGAATGACATTAAAACTAAAAACGCAAAATAATATAATCCAAAAGCTATGTGGGCCACTTGGGGTTCCTCAACATTTATACTCAGAGTATCCGCTCTCAGATTTGTAGACTATATAATGTATATTATGACTATATATATATATATATATATATATATATATATATATATATATATTTATATATATATATATATATATATTTATATATATATATATATATATATATATATATTTATATATATATATATATATATATATATATATATATTTATATATATATATATATATATATATATATATATATATATATATATATATATATATATATATATATGTAGACACCATAGCTACCTTCGCAGATGACACTGCTGTCTTAGCGGTAAGTAACACCGTCGAAGAAGCTACAGAAAAACTACAAAATTCAATAAATAAAATCCATGAATGGACCAAAAAATGGAAAATTAAGCTGAATGAGAATAAATCAGTCCATATAAATTTTACCAATAAGAGAATTAATAATATTCCAATTAGAATAAATGATGTCCAAGTGCCTATTGCAACATCAGCAAAGTACTTGGGGATCGCTCTCGATGCGAAACTTCGCTGGAAAGCTCACGTGAAGAAGAAAAGAGAAGAACTAGGCATCCGCTACAAGAAAATGTATTGGTTGATGGGAAGACATTCCTCTCTATCCATAAATAATAAACTCCTAATCTATAAACAAATACTGAGACCAGTATGGACTTATGGCTGCCAACTCTGGGGCTGTGCCAAGCAACATCAAAGCCAACATCAAAGTAGTCCAGATATTCCAGAATAAAGTGCTGAGGAACATCGTAGATGCGCCTTAGTACGTTAGGAACAACGACCTTCACCGGGACCTCAAGATGGAAGACGTCAATCAGATAATCAAGAAATTTGCAGGGAGCCATGAACAACGACTCCAGCATCATGTAAACGTCCAGCTCCTCGACAATACGAACCTAGAGAGAAGGCTCAAAAGAACAAAGCCTTTTGAACTGGTATAATGAGTGAGTGAAAAGCAGAGTAAAGTGTTGTGAGAGTATGCATGCTAAATTTATTGCTAGTTATTAGAAATAATAGGAAAGATACTAGTGAGTAGACACCTAATTTTAAGATTTCATTAGTAATTTAAGTTAGAAACAAATTGATAATTACTGACCAGATTTTAATGTAAGTACACTTCTGTGTCTTTAGTAAAAAAAAAAAATTTGTAGACTCGGAAGCTGAATATGCTTTCTTGATATGTCTCAATAGCAGACACCCTACGATAGTTGGCACCCAATTAAACCAAACAATGCGAATGATCTCAGGTACAAATTAGAACAACACTATGAAGAAGTCACTCTCTTTTCAGAGAATATAGAAAAATTCAGAATAACCATCAACTACCCATCCACCATAACAAACTTGATATCAAAATAAATAGACTACAATCCAGATATCCCCCATTGTTAAAGGCCACTTCCTTACATCAGAAACAGTTCAGTTTAACAAACGCCTGGAGAGGACATTGGGATAGAAATTCACCACAGGAAATGCACATGGACAACGCTAAACATAAGAACGAACAGCGGTAGATGTGCTTACAGCTTACATATATGGGGAAAACCTCTTATTTACTGAGTATGGTGCACAAAGAAGAACTATTCGTCACATCTTTTATGAATGCCCCCCAAAGCGGTTCCTTGAAGTTTTTGATGAGTTCCTAAATGCGAGCAAAAATGTTTTATATTACATTGATAGATTAAATGTTCGTTTATAACACTCCATTTAAGATTTTTTAGACCTAAGTGTTTTAATGTGTATTTTCTTATTCTTATTTGTATTATTCAATTATGTGTTTTTATGGTATGGCATACGCTAAATAAAATTAAATGTGTTCTTCCTTTTGTGTTTTCGTATGAAAATTTATTTCTCTTGTTAGGAAGCAGATTTTACAGTGAATTGTGCTTCTCTAGAAATGTCAGCATATCTTTTGATTTTTTTTTCAATTGCTTCATAAAGCAGTTATTTTGGTTTTATTGCTATCCAGATTTAGCCATACGGCTCACACTCCCTCTAAGGGAAAAATTCACTCATCTCAGATACCTACGGTATCAAAAGGATTGAGCTCTGGTGGGAGTCTTTCCGTGTTATCGAGCCCTAGGTGACTTGGTATGCTGGAGTATCTCCCAAAAATTTTCGTACACATCTGGACGTTGAGAGTAGTACAGTTTTCTGCATGGTCTTGTAGAGATGTTCATTCAGACCTAGCTTTTTTATGTTTTCTAGGAGGTTCTTTGGAATGACTCCAGTGGTAGAGAGAATAATAGGTATTGTCTGGGTACTTTCCATTCTCCACTGTCTTCGTATTTGAATTTCCAGATCCCTGTACTTGGCAATTTTTTCGTTCTCTTTAACACGAAGATTATTGTTGTTGGGTATAGCCACATCAATTAATGTTGTTTGTCTTTTTAGTTTATTAACTAGTATGAGATCTCTTCTATTATGTGTCACTGTTTGGTCTGTGAGCACAGTGCGGTCCCAGTATAGCTTGTAGTTGTCATTGATAGCTATCTCTTGATGAATGATCTTTCCTACTGAGTCGTGCCGTTCCTTATATTCGGTTGCAGCAAATGCCTGACAGCCCCCGCTAAAATGTTTGATGGTTTCCTAAGCTTGACATCCATATCGGCATTTGTCATTTTGGACCTGAGGGTCTTTGACGATATATTTCAGGTAATTTTTGGTTGGTATAACCTGATCCTGAATGGCCAGTAATGAACCTTCTGTTTCAGGGAACATCTTTCCTGATGTCAGCCAATAGTTCGACGCTATATTATTGACATGGTCTTGACTGACTTCATTGGGATGTCGCCCGTGCAGAGGTTTACCCATCCAGGTGCGCATTTTTTCGTCCTGAGTAAGATGGTTTGTTTATGCGCATTTCTGGTTCCCTCAGTTTGATCGGTGTTGTATCATCTACTGCACAAATCGCGCGATGTAGAGTAGATGTCTCAGCTTGCACCTAAAAATAAGTTCTTAAATTAGTAATTTGTTTTTCTAGTTGCTCACTTATATCCATAAGTCCTCGTCCTCCTAAATACCGCGGTAATGTCGTTCTTTCTACTGCACTTCGAGAATGGTGTTTTTGTGCCTTTGTAAGGTGTGTTCGTACTTTTCGCTGAAGATTTTCTATATCCGTTTTTGTCCACTTAACAATACCAAATGAGTAGCTAAGCGCGGAACATGCGTAGGTGTTTAGTGCCTTAAACAAATTTTTACTGTTAAGGTGTGAACGAAGCAGCTGTTTTACCCTTCGTATAAACTCAGTAGTTATCTTAGTTTTCATTTGCTTATGGTCAATCTTCCGCGCTTGCTTTATTACGAGGTATTTATACATATCATTTTCACCCATGGCCTCGATGTTCTGGCCGTTTTGCATATCGAATGCGCCGGGCTGAACCTTTCCTTTGATTCTATCTAAGACACGGCACTTGGCAAGTGCATACTAATATTATTAGAGAAATTTTCTACTGTTTTTAGCATCTGATCCAGGTGGCTTCGAGTGGAATCTAATAGTTTTAAATCATCCATATACAATAGATGATTAAGCTTTGCAACAACAGTAGTGTTATTTTTGATGCTAAAACCTGTGTCAGTTGAGTTCAGTATCTGGTATAGCTTCATCGCTAGACAAAACCACAGTGGGCTTAACGAAACTCCTTGAAATAGGCCTCGGTTGATTGCAATATTTTCAGTTTCGATATTGTTTTCACCAGGTATTTTGAGGTGAATTTTTGTCTTCCAATCTGACATTACATGTTTTAAAAAGGTCAGTATGTTATCATCGACTTTATATATTTTTAATATATCTATAAGACATTCATGTGGCACTGAATCAAACGCTTTCTTGTAGTCGATGAAAGCAGTAAAGAGATTCCGTTTTTTGCTATATGCTTGGTTAGAAATGACAGAGTCGATGATAAGTTGTTCTTTGCATCCCATGGAACCCTTAGCGCATCCTTTCTGTTGAGGCTCTATGATATTGTTTAGAGCACAGTGCTGGTTGATACGCCGGGCTACACAGGATTGTAATTATTGCTATTACTATTATTATTACGGTTAACTTTTCCCGTAGTAGCTGGATACACAAGTATTTAAATGGTTAATATTTCGGCAGTAGACAGGAATTTTTCTGGTAAGTTCTTTCGCTTTTTCCGATTTATGAAAGAATTACAGAAACTGATTTTAGTTTTCCGAAATCCGAATCCCCAGGCCATAATTCGCCGTTTCTATGTAAATACTCCGAATCGAGCAGCGAAAATCGTCCCAATAAGGCACTGTTTGTGTGTGTGTGCACCTGTACTCCCGATGTACGACCATATTTCAGCGGACGGGCACCAGTAAAACTTTGAAGGTTAAACGTCGGGCCATTTCACATGCAAAGTGCCCAGGAAGTATATACAGGAATAAACAAAGAGGTAATCCGAACAAATACGAGACAGGGCCAGGCACACTAGATATTATGTGCCGTTTGGACAGGCACCAATACGAATATTGCGAGTATCAGCATTCAAATGACGCAATTACGAAGCAAATGGGCCGGCTAAGGCTTCTCTTTACTATGCGCTCCCCTATCCCGTTCCATTGTGTGGAATACGATCTGGAACAGGGACGGCGCCATCGTAAGAAGATATATCGATATATTCAAGTATACTTCGGCGTAAAGTGGTGGTTCTGCAACAAAGAGTATCTTAAATTTCAGTAATCTTAGTATCAAAACTTTGTATTCCTTTAACTTCTAATTTTTCAGTTTTTAGTCATGTGGACCTTGTTAAAACCGAGGAATTTGCGACACAATTGGTCTCATTTAAATGATGGTAAAAAGAGAAAAATAAAAGAAGCGACTCTAATTATGGTTACTCATATTAAAAGAGGAAGTTATTCAAAGGAAAATACCAGTATTAGTAATTTAGTAAGTCAGTAACATATAGAGGATATTTATGTTTTTTTTTTAAATAACAAACATATAAAATCAGAATTTTGTGTTTATTGAAAGTAAAATAAAGTGGTATAGTTAGGATGAATGTTGTGTGATTGGCTATGGGAAAACGATAGGAGGAAAATAGAGAGTTGATGTAAAATTGAACGAGAATGTTTTGAAATTCACTAGGAAACTAAGTTCCTGTAGCTGGCTGTATACCATGTATCACAAAAAATTTTATTTCAAATCCTTAGTAAAAGGTATATAATAAAAGAAAAAGGCCCTACATGTTAAAAGGAACATTTGGTACCTAAGAAATATAAAAACAAAGATGAGTTATAAGTTTGAGTTTAAGGTAGATAGATGAAGTTAATAGGCTTTTGGTGTGTATTGTAACGATATGTAAAAACTGCAAGAGTAGTTGGGTTTTGGGTGGCTCTGTTAAATTTACTAAAGTTATGTGATGTTTTAATATTATTGTGAAAGGAGAAAAGACTCTACAAGAGGCTGAAGTCTCCAGCGATCCGGAACCAATATACCTTTTACTAAGGATTTGAAATAAAAATTTTTTAAGAATGTTTTGATCATTGTGTTTTTACCAACCAGAACAAACAGTTCAGTTGAAAGCAATGTGTTGCAAGTTGTGTTTTTTATCGTTAATTCGGTGACAGCAGAATCGTGGAAGGCGAAAAGAGACCAAGTCCAGAATTTCAAAGTCCTTGTGTCCGAAGAGGTTCCAGTTTCTGTGAGTAAAGAAAAGAAGCATTATATAAACTTGGCAAGAGGTACCAAGTCGAAGAGAAAATTTCTTGGGCCTAAAGATTGCTGGTCTTATTTTGAACGAGGCAGAGATTTAATTTTTGTAGAGAATCCGAACGAGTGTTGTTTTGAAACATTGTGAAAAAAGAAACCAAATTTGCAGAATCAGACTAATACATTTGTTAGAGAACTTAAACAGTTTGTGATAATACAGTTAAGGAGAATAGGTGTTCATCGGAAAACGTCGCAGAGCTTACATTAAAGGTCAAAGTATTTGTAACATAATAGTTTAGAAAGTAGAATTCATCCATCAGAATAAATTAATTTGAAAGTAAAATTAACATCAGGATATTTGTACAGAATTAAAATGATATTAAAAGGATATAACAAAATTAAAGATTCTTTTTCCTGGCAATTAGATAAGAAACTTTGTACATATTAAAAGTTAGAAGAGCATTTGATCGTTTTTTGTATGTTTTATGGCATAATAAATAAATGGTATTTGAAAGTTTATAATTTTTGTTTACTATATTTATTTTTCTTGTTTATCCTGGATAAATCAAGCAACTGAAAAATACTGGAAGCCACGAAATGAAGGTAACTGATATGATAAATGAGCCCTCCCACCAATCAAAGATGAGGCAAACACCTGGGCTAGAAACGACAACGAAAAAGCTGATCTTTTTGGCAAGCACCTTCAAAAAGTATTCACGCCATACCCTTCTACAGTATCTACAGAGGAAGAAACAGAACTAACCAGATTCCTAAAAGCACCGTTTCAAATGGATCTGCCCCACATGAAATTTACAGTCAACCAAGTAAAACAAACAATAAATGAAGTCAACTTCAAAATTTGACCTAATCTCCAGCCCCTGGATTTGACCTAATCTCTGACAAAATTCTAAAAGAAATCTCGGATAAGTGTATAAAACTAATAACCTTTATATTTAATGCAATCCTGCGCCTAAACTACTTCACTAGTTCATGGAAAGTGGCACAAATCATAATGATTCTTAAACCCGGAAAAAGACCGGAAAATGCATCTTCATACCGGCCTATAAGCCCTTTGCCTATACTTTCCTACTAAGAAAGAACCCCGTATCTCCAAAATTTGAAAAATTGGGATTTTTGCACTATATGAATAATTATAATTTATATAACATATTTACATAGAGAAAAACCCGTATTTTACATTTCAAAATATTTTATGAAAGGAAATAGTTTCCCCGTAAACGCCAAAAATGCCTATTATGCTTAGTATAAACCTGGCATTTAACGCTTCGTAGTAAAAACCTGGTATATGCTCAGCAGATACGGGTTTTTAACGTAGGATAAAACTCTATGTGAGTTTTTTTCTGAGGACTAGAGCAACGCCGCTAATAGTTTCCACCACCAAGTGGAACTATGGTTAAAGAAAAAGAAGATAGTTTATGATTTCGTCGAGGCCGTTAAAACGTGTAATTTGAATCGTGTGGTGGTGAAAGAAATGGGAGTTTCCGATTTTTTTATCTGGAAAGACTTATCATAACAGTCAAAATTAAAGAAAACAGAGTCACGTATTTACCTATCACAAATTGTTAAAGTAATTGTGAAGAGAGAGAGAGAGCAAGATTTTACACGTTAAGATTGATAGCGAGGAGTTGATAGAGATAGACTTTTTGCAGGCCAGAGTGTTAAAATCTGGGATAAAGGACCCCACACCTGTGACGAAACCTTCTGGGATTGCTAAGAAGAGAAAAAAAAAACAAATATTAAAAAACTTAGGTCAAATTATACCGGCGAACCGCCATCGATTTTGGGAAGAATTGCCAACTTACGATTAATAATAATTTTTATTTTGTATTTTTAAATAAAAGTTTTTCGTAAATACTTATGTTTTATTCAACGAATGTTCATAAAAAATATTATTAAAATATTTAAATGTTTTGCCTTTCATTGCAGTTATATAAATTTTATAATAATTACATAGTTAAAACCAAGTTTAAGACACATTTGGATAATACGTGGTTTTAGCTGAGTAAACTTGACATAATTATTTGCTTTGTTAGCCCGTATGTCGCATAACTAATGTCCATATGGTAATTTTGCAATTTTTTTTTGAAACAAGTGAACTACGATGCTACACACTCTACCCTTAATGATTTTATGGTATTATTGTACCAAAAGCACACGGGATTAAACAAAAACCTTTAATCGCGTTTTTCTCAAAACTCGCTATAGGGGAGATACGGGGTTCTTTCTTAATAGCAAAGTCTTTGAAAAAATGTACGTAGAAAGGTTAAAAACGATAATAGACGAACATAAAACAATTCCAGAACATCAGACAAACACGGAACCATAGACAAGTGCATAGGCTAGTCAACCAAATAAACAAGGATTTTAAAGCCAAAAGATACTGTTCTGCTGCTTTCCTTGACATATCTCAGGCTTCTGACAAGGTATGACACATAGGACTACAAATAAAATTAAAGAAGCTCCTACTTTATCCTTACTTCCAGCTCTTAAAAGCCTACATAGAAAATAGACACTTCCTGGTGAAGCACGGTACCGAGCACACTAAGATATATCCTATTCACTCAGGCATCCCACAAGGCAGCGTTCTCGGCCCAATTCTATATCTTTTATACACAGCGGACATTCCAACATCTAGTACAACTACTGTTGCAAAGTATGCAGATGACACTGCTATCCTGGCATCCCACACAGATCCTTCAACAACACCAAGAAATCTTCAATCAAACCTAAATAGAATTCAGCAATGGATGAAAGTATGGCGCATCACATCTAATGGAACTAAGTCAATACATGTTACATTCACGCTACGTAGAGAAACATGTCCCCCTGTATATATTGATAATTGTCTAATTCCTCAATCCGAGGATGCTAAATATCTTGGCATGCACTTGGATCGCCGTCTAACTTGGAAAAAACATATTTTTAACAGACGAAAACAGCTTGGACTTAAATTAAGAAATATGTATTGGGTCATTGCACGCAATTCAAAACTAGTTTTGGATAACAACATTTTATCTCCCCTACAAAAATCTTACAGAGATTCCAAAACAAGGTGCTGCGTGCCATAGTCAATGCGTCATACTATGTATCCAACGAGGTGATTCAACACGACATCCCCCTAGAATCCGTGAAAGAAGCCATACAACGTTTTAGTGCTAAATACTGTGAATGAGTGCTAGTGCATCCTAATGCGTTTGCTCGACAACTAAATGTGCGGAACGTCTTTGAAGTGCGTAGACTAAAACGGCAATTGCCGTCCAACTTGTCCAACTCTCCGACTTATCAACTTTCATCACTTTATTTAAAGAAATAGAGCACTAGGTCCTCAACAATTTGCTTATTGAAATAGTAACCTTTAAAAAACCAAGTCCATTTTCACTTAGAGAAATAGAACACCATGTGGACTGTTTAATTCCTCTACACATGTGAATTACTCCCGCACATAGTGTTGCGTATCTCTAGGATGACAGGTAGACTGTTAGTGATCTGATAATAGTACTGTTACCATTTATGATGTGTTTACTGTTGTTTGTTACTAATAATAAGAACAATGTACCATAATTCTCATGAGAGAAAGATTCTTGAACTACTGAAAAGTTCTGCGAATTCTTCTACTGAATTTAACAGGTAAGCTTTGTTCATTATTTTTAAATTATTGACAAACATAACCTCAAAAATTTAATTTAGTGATTTAGTACCAACCTTAGACTAGCAATATTATAAAATATATTCCACAACCAATATTATACACCTAGCTTTATTTCAGAATAAAATAATACACCAAGCAATGATGTTTTAAATGAAGAGCATATTATTAGAGATGCCTTGAGTTTTGATGAAAAAGATGAGTCTTATATAGACAAAAGTAATGATGAACTACTTGTGGTGGAAATGAAATCGGATCTGCATTACTGAAATGGGCAGATACCGTCATTCCTGACAGTGAGATAAAAGAAATCATACTATGGTCGGTACGGCCAGAATAAAAATGTTAGCATTACTATGTGTTTCTTTTGGATACTCAATATGTATCCTCAAGTGAAAATCATCACTCAGAAGTTTATTCAATCCTTGTATGAGGCTCGGTTGAATATCAGTTCGATTTTCAACAATATCTTCAGGATTTGTTGTTTCATTAAAAAAAATCAGTAACCAAAGTGCTTATGATAAAAATAATACAATACAATAGAGTTCCCGTATAACTATACTAACAAAGTACACACAAATACTCGCAATCCAATGTTATTACTGTTTGATATGGTTATATTTTACTAACATAAACAATTTTTCTAATAAAAAAACACAGCTACAATGTTTAACTACCCAAGTAAATCTCTTGTAAATATTTTTAACGAAATTAATAAAATCAAAATTATTTTCAACAGAATGGAAATTCCTATTAACGAAACTCACATTATATTAGAAAATATAACCAAACACTACAAATATTTTAAAGTTTATACATTTTAAAGACAGGTTCCTTATCGACTAATCATAAAAAGCAGTAATTTTAGACGTCCAACCTTCAAAATATTCTTTGAACCAAATACTGCCAATGAATCACATACTTGGATTTAATTAGTTGACTACAAAGCATAAAGAAAGCATTATAGACGATATCAGGAAGTAATTGGTCTAGTAAATAACCAATTACCTGCTGTAAATAGATTCATTTAAATCAAATAGGTGGATCATTTGATGAATCATGATCACTCAGAGTTTCTACTAAAGGATGACACCCACATGGAGGCGGACACTGTCCATACGCTGATAGAGCGAAAGAGAAAAAAACTTAACAGAATTTCTATTTTAACGCCCTTTAACTGGCAGCACTTAGTCAGACAAAACTCAATGAAATATACCGTACATAATACGGAACTAGAAGATTTTAAAAATTTTAGGTCTGTGTATGATATCAAAACATCTCAAAACCCGCCTTTAATTAATAGAAAAGGAGACATTAACAAACAAGTTCTTGTGTCAAACTGTGTTTAACTGCAAGTAAAACAAAACAGCATGGGAACTCTGTTAATGAAAAGTAATTTTCATGATCAAAATCACGAGATTGACCTTGTTAGGTTGAGAAGGCGACACCTTACATTGCCAAAAGATTTGCAACTGGTATCACAAAGTCCAATACCTATATCACAACAAAAGTATAATGATTTATTGGCATTACTGCCATCTGTTCGTAAATTTTTCCATGATTTTGACGTGACAACGTCTTAAATTAGGTTGTGGCTCGGAGTCACTCATGAAAAAGTGTAACACCCGCTCACGTCTGTTACGATGAGTCACCGAACGAGAGAGAGGCCCGCCGGACCGGCGAATGCCTTGCGTCTCTCTCCCACTCAAACATGATCGGTCCGCTGCGCGCGCAGCACTAGAGAATTAGGCGCGTTGAATCGGTGCGTGCTTGTGTCTCTGTCTTTCTCGAGCGTTCTTGGCGTTGGAAAACCGAGAAAGCGTCATAATACACAAGTTCACACGTGTGGTTAAAGTATCGTCAGCTGTGTCTGTAGTGAAAATGTGGAGTGCTTAGATTCGTCATTTGCAACAACTACAACAATAAAGGTAAATAATTGTACACTAATATTTCATTATCGTAAACTATGATTGATTGATTAATTGTTAGATTGACACAAAAGTTGAGAAACTGAGTTTATAGGTTATGTCATACTATTGACAAATGTTGATAGTGTTAAGTAAATTTTCGTAAAGACGTTGTCACGTAAAATCTTCGCCCGTAAAACCGACTTTACAGGCAACCGATTTTTTTATAAAAACTTAAAGCATACTAGTAATAATACATAATAGTGACAGTGACTATCCAGAAGGAGACTTACTTGACGATGACTGAGTTGTTTGTACGTAAAATACCATTTTGGTTAAATACATAAATGTATTATTTGTGTTTGTAAAGGTGAATTGTCTGGTTAAATAAATTCTCTAAGTCAAATAGTATTGTAGTTGTTATTGAATACCCCAAACTAAGTCTTTTACTAGAATAACTTTATTAGAGGACTACAACACTATGACCATTAAAACGGTTAAAAAACACAGAAAAAAATTTGTTTTTTTAATTATAACAAATGCATTATGTAGATAACAATAGATAGAATGTTCTGTTCCAATGTTGTTTTAATATCTCAAAAAATATGTGCAGCAATAACACTTTTTGATGAAAAAAATTTAAAACTGCTCTCATGTATTGATATATATATATATATATATATATATATATATATATATATATATATATATATATATATATATATATATATATATATTATATCAATAACAATCTATTTCAGTTGTTTTATTGTCATTTAGCAAATATGAGCAGACAAAGATTCAAAATACCAGTCCAACAAAAATATTTGTCTATCAATATCATATTAACTTGAACTGAAAACCGAATATCCATCAAACGACCATCCATTAAATAGTACCTCATGTTCCGGTTTGTACACAACAACGAACAACGGTCCCAAACGATAAACTTTTTATGTACTTTTTATAGAGTGCCGAATAATCCGAGTTCGGTTCTGCGTATTCCATTCACGATGACATAAAATCGACCCACTTCTCCTGATGTTTTACTATTGCCACCGAAAGGTTACGATCCAAATTTGTATGAGGGTTGTCGGGGCTCTTTTGTCTTTATTGCCAGTAAAAGGGCAATTATTTTCTTTTTACTCAAGACCTCCATCACGCATAAAATCAATTATGGAAACACCAGTTGTTTTGTGCCGGTGGGTTGCTTCAGTAGGAACTTGGAGATGATTTTTTCTGGAATATTTTAGACACAAAAATGACCATTTTTTTTTAATAATTAAATGATCTTACCATCTAATCTATAAATGTTCTAAAATCTCATTTAAAATAATTCATTCTACCCCACAAAAAAGCATTTAAAAATCTAAAAATTACTTGGCGCAATTTTTCAACTGGATTATCTGGAAGAAGTCAATAGAAAAGGTGCACCATCTTATAGGGATCGAAATTTTTACTGTCTCATGGTTTTTATTAATATTTATTAAAAAAGCGACTTTTTCATTAATTTTGATATTGTGAAAAAACTACGAATTGTAGATGAAAACGTTTAACAGACAGATTTTCGTATACAGTGATGAGTGCCTTAAGAACCGGCAAAATAACGCAAAAGATAGAAAACATAATACGTTGTGAAATAAAAAGAGATGAAAGTAGTAGAGGTGGGAAATTATCGATAGAAACCTCTAATTTACATTAAATTGCATTAGGACTATCGATAGTTTCCCACATTTAGACGTTAGCTTATGAGCTAGTTGACTTCAGTCATAATATTACAAGTATGACGTCGAACATTTACATTTTTTAAATTTCGCATAAAGTGAAAACTGATTGAAGGCAATAAAGCAAATGTAAGTAAACAGTTTAATTAGTAGTAATTTGATAATTAATTCTGTGTTGACGAATACAGAATAACAAGCTATGATAATTCTGTATTGAGAAGAGTGTATGCGACGTCTCAAATCATAGTTTATTATTAATCAATACTTTAATTTTGGATAAAAAAATACTCCTACTTAAACTGTTTTACTTACATTACGTGATACGTATTACTATTTGAGATGAACTGCTGGAGACGAATGCTGAGAATACCATGGGTGGCCCGAAGAACAAATGAATCCATAATGGACCAGCTAAACATAAAGAAAAGACTAAGAACACAAATATCAGAACAAATAATAAGCTATTTTGGACATGTCCTTCGAAGAAATGGTCTTGAAAAACTTACCATCCAGGGAAAAGTAGAAGGCAAAAGAAATAGAGGTAGATCTCCCACACGATACACGGACCATATTGTTGCTACCATTGGCGCTCCATTGTCAGAATGTGCTAGAATGGCAGAAGATAGAAAAACGTGGAGGAACATTGGGAAATTTAGCTAATAGCTTCATGATATCACGATACCTGCATCAGGTCAACGACTAAAAAGAAGATTACTATGACTGAAGTCAACCAGCTCATAAGCTAACGTCTAAAGGTGGGAAATTTTCGATAATTCTAATGTAATGTAAAGTAAATTATAGGTTAATATCAATAATTTTCCACCTCTACTACTTTCATCTCTTTTTATTTCACAACGTATTATGTTTTCTATCTTTTGCGTTATTTTGCTGGTTCTTAAGGCACTCATCCCTGTATAATACCATGAGAGAGAAAATTTTGCCGGCAATATTTTCGACTGGTATAAAAGTCATATAGGTGATTTTGTCAAAATTTCATAAGCAAAAATTGCCAAAAGGTAACAAACTTGAATAAAACCAAAAGAAAATTTTGCCGGTAAATAATTTTATCTCGAATGATATTCGACAAGACTATGTCACGAGACAATTAATGCACTATATCAACGAAACATAATCTTTATTTTTTTTGTTAATAATATTAAATGTGCAATAATTATTTTAAGCAATAGTAGTTTGCCCATTTCTTTTCTACCAAAACATGACCTGTAGCATTTGGGAACTCGAAGGTCCAGCTTCATTTGTTGTTCTGAGATTTTCGATTAACTTCTGGTAGTGACTGGAATCCAGCTGCAGATATGGTTTAAGATAGCTTGCATTTGAATGACCTGTTAATTTAATTAACTCCTGTTGTAAAACAGCTTGCTTGAATAAGGCTGACATAGCTAAATATCGATGAGAATGGTTTGTTATTTTATGTTTTTTGTGTCTATTCCAATTTTTTCAGCTGACATTTTTGTCCACATAGATACGGTGTTGATTCAAAGTGAACAGTTTTGGACCAAGATCCATCCTTCCATTTGGGCTGAACGGTAAGAAAGAATCTGTCTAATAAAATCTTTGGTCCCCTTTTTTCCATTAGTTTAAAAAATAATCTAACTGGGCATAAATTTTAGTTTGATGAATTTCTTACCAGCCATTTGCTGCTTGCTAAACTTTTCGAACCACCTGGATTTGTTTTAGAAAAAATGCTGTTGTATTTAATTCGGCCCTTAAATTCTCCCATAACATCAGATTCCTTCTGGAAAAAATGAATTTTGCAGTTTACGGCCTCATGGCCTCTCCAAGCAATTTCAAATGAGCAAAGGTAAAAAAACTTTTTTGTGCTCCATCGGGGGTTTTCTCGTCGTAGCTTTGGATGATTTTAAATAGTTCTTCGGTAAATACTTCATTTGAACTGAGTCTTTATTCTTGAACACTTTGAAGCTGCCTCCGCTTGGTATCTCTGGCCAATCTTGTACATTTGAAAGATATATCTGTAAATGGGTCAATTTTTATGCCGTACTCAGTAAAATACTTTTCTTGTACCATTTTTGCTATATTATTCCACATTGACTTTACAGATGACTCTTTATGGTCTTCGCCATTGCCTTTTTTCATGTTAAAGGCATAATCCTCGAGAATTTTTGCTAGTTCCGTTATGGCAGTACATCTTTCAAGCGTAAAATTTCTCATCCGGAGGAACTCCGAATATTGGGTCCAAATAGAGCTTCTGTACCTCTGTGTATTCAATGGGACATTTTCCGAAACCAATTTTTTGATTTCTTCACCTGATTGGCATCCAAATCTTGATTTTTCGTCTGGATTCATTATATCTGTCCAAAATTGATTACACCTCAATGACGTTTGTTAAACTGACAACAATAGAATTACCGGACACTTTCGTGACGGATCTGTCATAATTTTGTCGCTGACAAATAACGGGCAGAAAGGAATTTTGGCAGTAGGAAACGTGGCATTGCTATGACGTTTTATCAGTTAAAAATAGTCTATTGAAATGGTCATAAGCACTTTCTACGTCTAAAAAAAGCGCAGAAAGGTAATTGTTTCTGCCAAAATTTTTGTTAATGTCTACAACAAGAGTACTAAACGCATCTAGAGAACCAACCCCTTTTTTAAAAGAGAATTGATTTTGACAAGTTAATTTATTATAAGTTATCCAACATTCTAGTCTAACTTTGATAATTCTTTCCAGTCTTCAACACACAGGACATCAAAGAGATTGGCCTATATGATTGTACCAAGTTGGGATCTTTATTTGGTTTAAGGATTAGTATGACGATAACAGTTCTTATTATATCAATTTCTACATCTTTAAACAGAATCTCATTAAAAATATCAAGGAATACATTTTTCGCTATATTTGGAAGTTTTTTAAGTATAGGATATTTAATATCATCGTAACTTAGAGTGGTATTAGACCTATTAGTTAGCGCAAAGTCAAGTTCTTCCCATGTAAATGGATTTAAATGTAAAAGTTATTTTTAATAAGTTTTTATTTTCAGGTGCTCAAGAAATCAATCCAGAGTTAGTACCGTTTTAAAATTTCGTATATAGAAATACAAAGCAGTGGATTTCTTTTAGTAGATATTTTTTATTTATTTATATTTTTAACTGCTGTTGTCTATAACCAACTTTTTGTCGTGAATGCGTCGATATAAACGTCTCCGTTAATCTTCTTGACCCGTAAAATTGACTAAATATTCAGATTGAATAGCAATCAAGTATGTCACGCATTCAAGAAATAATTTACACGTATAGATAATTAAAAAAGAAAGCTGATCGTCTATTCACTTACGCAGTCGACTTATAATAATCAATAAATCTTTTAAGGTTTTCTATCGGCTCGTTGTCGCCAGCTTCTCGTCCTAAAACGGTAGCTAATTATTGAGAATGCATTTTGAATTTATATGAACGAAAATGCACTCTTCAGTTGCGTTTCAGATGGATTGATGCCTGTGTTATACCGATCTACATAGACGGACCATCATTTTTTTAATGCTTTGAAAAACAAGCATTAATGCGACTTGTTGAAAATTTTTTTAAAGTAGTTGCTGTATTCTTTAAAAGAATTGCATACGATCTCTTTTTTAAATTCATTTTTATTTAGTTATGGTGGTTAGGGTAACATTTCGTAGCCCAATTCGACCAATTTCGCTATGGCGACGGTGGTGGTATGAGCGTGTCCGTTGTCATGGTGGAAGAGCACTTTGTTCTTCACTAAATGGAGTCAGTTTTTCTGCAATTTGGCGTCGAATTGGCCCAATAATTCGGTATAGTAGAGTGTTGTAACCGTTTTGCCATTTTTCAGGTAGTCGACGTAGATCACCCTTTGTGAATTTCAGAAAATGGTGGCCATCTCGTTTCCGGCCGATAGGATAGTCCTTGCCACCTTCGGAGCACGTTCTTTGGGTGCCGCCACTGTTTTGACTGTTTCTTGGTCCCTGGTGTGTACCAATGGATTCATGTCCCATCAATGGTTACGAAACTTATTTGGATTACACTTAAATAACGTCAAACACTGCTGTGAAGTGGTCTCATGGTTAAGCTTGTTGTCCAGAGTGAGCAAACGCGACAATTATCGCGCCGACAGCTTTCTCATGCCCAAAATTTCATGCAGGATATGATATTCTCGGTCTGTTGAGGCCTACTGTCTCAGCTATCTCGCGTACCTTCAGTCGGCGGTCTGCCAATATGAGACCGTGAATTTTTGTCACCGTATCCTTCGTGGTAGCCAATTTTGAGGCACCTCGGCGTGGCTCATCAAAAACCGATGTGCGACTACGTTGAAATTCGTTAAACCAATATTTGAGAGTTGACATCAAAGGAGAAGAGTGACCGTACACACCATCAAAGCTCTCTTTGATTTTACTTCTCGATCTACCTTGCAAAAACAAGAATCGAATCACCAACCGATATTGCTCTTTTTCCATTTTTCTACGATCCGCGGACAAACCCGCTTTCAAACGCGGTCGAAACAAAACTATTCGGCTGAAATTTTGACATTGGCTGTGTACGAGAATGTTTTACACGATAGTAGATTTCTCTTGAGATAGTAGTAGTTCCTCTATATATCTTAATGTATTAAATTCTTTTTTAAGTGATAGAAAATATGTGCTTATAGATAGAGAAGAAATATTTTTTTTGCATAAGGCATTTTTTAAGTCGATCAAACGAAGGAACGTCGACCGATTATATTGTAGTATATTTTTCGTAATTTGTCTAGATAACAAATACTGCATCTGTACATGATCTTCTGTCTCGGAAGCATTGTTTTCATCCTCAATTGATATTAGGATTAGTATCCTTAGTTTCCATTCTTTGGGTACTTTGTTGTATTGTAATATTTTGTTGATGAACGGGCTTTTGTTGTTGGTACTAATTGATCTGTCATCATTGTACTTATTCTGTTTTGTTCATTAGTTATAATTTCCCGTGTTTCTGGTTCGGCTGGTGTCGGTTGGTCTTCTGAGTATAGTTTTTTCACGTAATTTATCCACATGCCTTTGGCTTCTACTATTTGAAGTCATATTCCAGATTTTTTTAAGAAGCGTTCCCAGTGATTGTTTTGGTTATTCGAATAAGCCTATGTCTCATTGCAAATTCTCTTATAGTTGTCATATGAATGTAGTGTCTTATTGTTCATGTATTCCAGATATCCTTTTTTCTTTTCTTATAATTTTTCTTTTACTTCCTTACAGAACCATGGCGTTTTGTTGTGGAATGTCTTATTCCCCTTTACTGTCTTTTCGCCGAGATATTCCGAAGAACATGTAGGAGAAAAAGTCGTGGCTCAGGAATATAAAAGACCAAGACTGAAAGATATACCAGAATAGACCAGAACTGAATGAAACGCTCTAGTATACCGGAAAGTATATTCGGAAAAATCCGGAAAGACCAATTAGTTAAATTTTTCCATAAAAAAGTTAAATTTTAATAGTATTTTCTAAAAAATATATTTTATTTTATTTATTTATATTTAAAAATATTTAATATTTATTTTAGGTATCCACACAAAAAAAAATCCAAAGGATAAAGATCAGTTGATCTGGCCGGCCACTCTATTGTATCTCTTCTGCCAATCCAACGCCCTGGAAAACGTTGATTTAAAAATTTTCTTACGCGTATATCATATTGTGAGGATATCCCGTCCTATTGGAAAGCCAGTTCATCCTCTAAAAGATTATTATCAGATTCCAATATGCCAGGGATGAGCGGATCAATAACGTCTTCTAACAAATTTAAATAAGTTGTTCCGTTGAGATTTCCTTCAAAAAATATATATAAAAAAATATACATGTACATGTGCTGATGACTTTATATACAATAAAAAAGAAGAATTATAACAATAGTCAAAGATTAAAATACCATAATCTCGATGGCCTAAATAAGTCACATTGTTCAGGAAAATAAGATTAACTCTCTCTTTCTCCCTCTTTCTCTCCTAGCAAATCATTTTTGTCTATTTTTCACTATAAATGCAAACACTGACGATTCTTAGTTGGCTGATTTATAAGTAGACTGACATTTGACAGACAGATGTGGTTTGAAGAGAGAACAATCAGATAGAAGAACCCGCCGGCCAGAACACAGCCACGAATAGTGCAAAGTCATGACACGCTGAGATGAACTTATGACGAGATTGTAATCCCAATTACCCAGCAATAACAAATCAACGTTGGCCACGACCGGTGAATCAAGAATGGTAGAGGTGGAAGGAACGTAGAAGCGGTTCAATCAATGGGATTATAATAATGATTTGTTTAACAAAAGTGGATTTAAGCTTTAAATGTTTCGGATATCATACAAAATAGTACAACGTGAACATAGCCTCGATGAACCTCCACGAAACAATATATGATTATATGATGTATGCTTCAAATATATTCAAAATCGGGAAAAGCATGCAAAATATATTAATTAATTAAGAACTAAGTTATATGGACAAGCACACTGCAAAACTGAAAGTATCTAACAGTAAAATCGCAGGTTCATACCAAAATAATAAAAAATTGTCTTAAAATTTTCATCTGGGGATTTGATGATTCTGACTCTATTGCCATATCTATCTGCTAATGGACAGTGGAAGTGTGACGTCACAACTGTCAATTACTTTCCAAACAAAAGTTGAAATGCCCAATCTCAAGACTTTTTAAATTCTATAAAGTTAATATTTTGCTTCCTCTGCTGCTTTTTTTCCAAGTATAGTGTTTTTTACGATAATACCATCATAATTCAGTGTTCTATTTCTATGAAATATAATTTAAAAATTTAAATTAAAGACATTCTAACCTTACTTTATTGATACATGCATTTTATTGCTATTTTTATAAAACAACATGCTTTATTATTTACACAACCTTGTAAAATTGTTGTAGTAACTATTAGAATACGTAGATATTGCAAAAAGCGGAAAGATTCTGTAAAAAAAATGAAAAAATAACGAAAAATACAAATTATCCACACTAAACAAGGTTTGTTTGGAAAGTGAAACTGACAGATGTCAATAAAATCTACGTCATCACTTCCACGGTCCATTCGACAAAGAGGAATTGCCAAAAAAATTCTAATAATTAACTACTGCAATTAATATGAAAAGAAACATATAATTAATCGTTCATGTTTTATATAAACCAAAAAAATTGCAGAATCCATAAAATAATATACCTAATAAAAATGTACCTTTTAAAATCTTTATTTCTTTATATTTGAAACACAAAACGTGTGCATTATAAGGCAACACTGCCAAACACCAATATTTTGTTCCGTGGGGATTCATTCGAGGCTATGTTCACGTTGTATTATTTTCTAGGATGCCCAATATTTCTTTATAGCACGTACAAAGTGGAATATACAAGACTATATATCTTGCGTAATATCTTACTTTTTCATCGTTCCAATTTCTGTGTATTTAGCGGGCAAATACATTTCCTACATTTGATAAGAATACAATTAAGGTAATTAAAAAATAGATATCTAATATTACCAAAGAAGACTTGCAGAAAAGTATCGACAAAGTGATCCAATTTGAAGAATACTATAAGAAGATTGTGTAGTTTCACATTAACGGTAACAATAAATTTATTTTTTTTTCAATTCAGAGTTTATAAAGCACTTGAATGTCTTTTAAATATTTAAACAGACTTGCATATTTCTCAGTTTCATTCAACATTTCTTGTATATTATCTCCCAACTGGGAGACTGGGGGACAATTTAAAAATTACGAAGGTTATCATTGTTTAAGAAAGGACTACCTGAGAGCCAGTGGCGGTACCTCAATTTTTGTTTCCAGAGATCTGTTTTCTACACATCACATACTCACTACTGGCCTAGAAACAATCGCAGTCTCCATCTAATGACCCAGCAAAATTACGGTATGTAGCATTTACGTACTAACCAATTACAAAATTTCAGAAAAGGAACTGTATGATCTAATCCATCAACTCCCCACTCCTTATCTTCTTGTGGGTGACTTCAATGCACATAATATTATGTGGGGTTCTGACAAAACATTTGGAAGGGCAAAAGTCATTAAAAATATATTAAATTGTTCTAGCACTTGCCTATTAAATACCGGATCAAGTACATACTTCAATATATCTTCTGGCACATTTTCCGTAATTGATTTGAGCTTTTCTGACCCAAAGTTATCATCTCTATTAAACTGGCATGTCCTCGACACTGTATTTAATAGCAATTACTTTTCAATTCTGAGAATAAATCTAGTAATTATTAGGTACCCAAATGGCGAATCGCCAATGCAGATTGGATTGGCTTCTGCTCGTATCTTGAAAAAAAAACTTCCACTTCTGTCTCTTTCTGATGACGTAGACGAATTTTCTTATCCACTGCATTATCTCTACAGCTGAACTACATATTGGCAAAACTTTTACCAATCCTGTACACGGAAGAAAGTACCATGGTGGAATAAGGATTGTGAACACGTAGTTCGTCAATGAAAAAAAGCATGAACAGATACCGCAGAACTCAAAATAATGAAAATATTATGCAATTTAAAAAATTAAAGGCCAGAGCAAAATACGTGCTAAAAGAAAACAAGAAAATTTCATGAAGAGAATATACTTCGTCACTAAAATCCAACACCCCTTCTGCCCAAGTGTGGACGAAAATACAACAAATGCAAGGTTGTAGACAAGTTATCAAAACAACGTTATCAATGACACACAACAAATTGCCAATTTACTAGCTGATACGTTTGAACAAAAATCCAAAGGCATATTGGGCTTTCCTTTTTAAAAAACTAAAATTTAACAGAAAAACGACAAAAGATAATCCAACTTTAACATACAATGGAGTATTACTAGATGTTATTGATCATCATAAAGTCTTAGGACTAACCTTCGACTCGAGACTTATTCGGAATACACACATACAGGAAACGAAAGGCAACTGCTTTAAAAATATTAATATCCTAAAAATTATAGCACACTTGATTCCGTACACAATACGGGTCTTAGGATGTGCCTAGGTGCCTTCAGATCTAACCCAGCTCAAAGCATTTACTGTGCAGCTAACAAACCACCACTCTGGAGACATCTTCTTTTGTCATATGTAGCTAGTTTATCAGCCAATCCACAAAATCCACTCTACCAACTACTTATTTAACCAAATAATCTCATTGATCATTCTCATACCACTAGAGCTGCCCAACATATCTGTTGTATACTATATTCTATCCTCGAAGGTTTCAATCTTGCTGCAACTTCACCCTTTCATATTTCTACACATCCTCCGTGACATGAGCAACTTCCGAATGTTAACACCGCACCTTGCAGCAGTCCCTTAACTGTAAAGCATTTCCTTAAATAATGTCAACATCTTTTTACTAAAAGAAATTTATTATTGAAATAAATGTTGACAGTGGCACAGAAAATGCGGAAGGAGAAAATAAAATGAAGTGTATATATTTTAAGTGAATCCTTGTTAATTGTTGTGCTGTGAAATTGATATTCTCATAAATTACAAGCGTAACAATGAAAAGACTTTTTAAACATGTTGTGATATTTTAATGATTTTAATTTTTGAAATAAATAAAAAAAGAGAGGGGAGAGCTTGTATTTTTTGCTGAATGTTAAATATGTTGAACTCTATACTTACGTTAATTTTAGATTTTTTTCTGTTTTTATAAACTTCTTTCAGTATCAAAATCAACAAAAACCATTCTATATTAGTTATCAAGCATGTGATAAGAGTTAAAGTCCTGTAAGGTGCCAGCTGCCGCACTATATCTTAAAGCAGAACTATCAAAACCAAAAATTTGAGCATTCTACTATATTTATTACTGAAACTATAACAATTTAAAAAAAAATCCCTATATACAAAGGTCTGCGTAAAGGATACTGTATACAGAAATTTAACCCGAAGAGCCATGTTATTAACCAATATCCGTAACACATAGGAACCATAACAATTAAGAAGAAAAATTGCCGTTACAAAGTAACAGGTTCCAAAATCTATAATATTACTTCTCTATCAAGAATAGCATGACAGGAATAGATGTCGACAGTTCGTTGTTATATATATTCCTTAAAGAACATCAAAGAATGCCGACTATTGATTGTGAACAATACTTTTAACGGTTTATAGTGATTCTTTACTGACGACACCGTCGTCGTGCCAATTTTATTAAGAGAAATAAGTTCATTATGGTCTTAGCGTCACTAAACACAAACGCAAACGTTGAATTCTGCGATCTCTCATATTGCATACAACAATAAAGTTTTGCTTTTTCTGTATCTGTGCGAAAAGCTGTTGATTACTAAAAAATTCGAAGTAAAAACTTCAGTATAGTGGTTTTTATATCAGTACAAAGTAATAGTTACCTGAAATCGCACTAAATCTGCCGTTCAAATTTGATTATTTATTAGAATAAAATAGAATAGAAATATGCTTTATTGTTACTGAAAATGGTATAATTTTATGGAAAAAGCTTACAAAAAGTCTAAAATATAACAATAACAATTAAAATTTACTAAAATTACATAAATCGTCAATATCACAAAATAAAAGATAATAAAATATACAATCCATTGCAAAATTTAACTAAATTGCAAATTGCATAATAAAACCTTACGAATTAGTTTACAAATAAGTTTAAGTTGCTGCATGTGATACCGAAATATAAGTATATAAAAATACTTTAGTTGTTTGTACCTAAACGTTTTGTAATTTCTTAGTTATTCGTTAAGAAACTCTTCCACCGAATAATATGGTCTGTCAGATACATTGGCTTTTGTCATTTTACGACACTTAAGGAAAGAAGTTGTAGATTTAAGTTGCAAAGGGAGATGGGGGTATAATTTTTTTGCCGAATATAATATAGATTTTTTTACTAACTCATTGAACGGGATCGGTAACTACACATCAAAGTTTGAATTTCTGGTGGAGTAGTCATGATTAGGTCTTGCTAGAAAAACATGTGGGTGTTTACGAATTAAGCAAACAGTTTCTAGAACATATAAAGAGGAACGTGCTAAAATCCCGTGATTTTTGAAGTAGCTTTTGCAATGTGTTATTTTAATGAGGTCAAAAAGATACCATATTGCTCCCTTTTATCATTTAAAAATAACATCATGATTGGGCAGCTGTACTTCTTCTTCTTCTTCAGGTGCCATCTCCGCTACAGAGGTTGGCAATCATCATAGCTATTTTAATTTTTGAGGCAGTAGCTCTAAATAGAATTCGTCTTCTTCCGATGCTTCTTCTGCCATCTATCTTTCCTTGCATTATGAGTCGCAGGATGCCATATTTCTCGTCCCGCATCACATGTGCGAGATATTGTAGCTTTCTTTCTTTAATTGTAAGTTCTCTTTACCTATTCTTCTCAGTACTTCATTGTTCGTAACTCTATCTACCCAGAAAACCCCCATAATTCTTCTATAGGTCCATGGTAATTTCTTTCAAATGAGATCTTATTCCATAGCAGGCTGTGGCTAGTTTCTTACTTAACAAATCGATATAAAGGGACCATTTAAGGTTGCTGTCTATAAAAATACCACGAAATTGTACACAATCAACGATACTGATCTGGGTGTTATTAAGAAGCAAGGGTTAAAGAGCTCCTTTATAGGATAATACTAATTAATCGACATTAAAAGGGAGTAAATTAGAGTCGGAGCAGGTTTTAATTTTAAGTAGATTAGAAGTTATAGTTGCATGAAGAGTTGCAATATTAGGGTTCCTCCAGGCATAACTGGTATCATCAGTAAAAAGAAAAATTTTTCCATCGATTTTTAAGTTAATGCTGTCATTTAAAAAGATAAGGAAAAGTAGACGACCCAGTATTAAACCTTGTGGTACTCCACGTACAATCCTTTTGTGACTAGAGTCAGTACCATTTGCTCTAATTAGTTGTTTCCTATTCCTCAAGTAAGATTGGAACCAATTCAAAGAATTACCTCGAATTCCGTAGAAATTTAGGATTTTTATTAAAATGTGATTTACACGATCAAAATAGTCACAAAAAACAGTGGTAGTATACAGATTATTGTTTAGTGCTTGTTAGTGCTTGATATACATCATGTAGTACAGAAAACATAGCATGGCTGGTAGCCGAACCCACTTTGTGATAAAATCTTTTCAACGAGAAAGGACATAAGTCAGGCTTTTATAAGTCTCTCAATAATTTGGGATAGGACCGGTAGTGAGGCAATAGGTTTATAGTTGCAGACATTAGATTTTTCACCACCCTTATGAAGAGGAACAATAATGGCTGTCTTTAGGCTCTCTGTTACGATAAATATGACTCATATCCCAAGTTGTGAACATATTTTTCTAACAAGTATTTTTTAGTAGGTAAATCCACGGGTTCCCTACGCTAAAACCTATCTGGCTTTCATAGCATTCGAGTAGGTTCAGGAAAGGTCACCGGCCGAATTCTAGGGAACTCCAGATAATGGTTATTAAATATATATATAGAGGAATTTTTATTGTAAACACAAAAATAAATTAGTGTAAGATTATATATAAATTAAATAAATAAAGACCCTAATAAACTAAGTGTTAGAACATTTTATAATAAATAAAGTCGATAAATTAGATTTATAAATACCGTTTTATACCTTTTTAAAAGGAATCGTTAATTAGTGGGACCAGGACTTCCAAGACATTTTTTGGAAGATTTAGGAAAATTTTTATGGATAGTCCATCAGTACTACAGGGAGATTTGCTTTTGATACTACTGATTGTTTGGATCAGTTCAGACTTATCAACTGGTCTTATGAATAATGACTACGAGACCTTTTTTGAATTGGGTAGATAGGAAATAGGATCTTGTTGTGGCAAAATAGTTGATGTTATATTTTTACTCACATTAACGAAGTATTCATTTGGATTTTCAGGGTTTGGAAAAAAAATGTTTGACCTGTGTTAGTTTTATTTCGAATATCGTTTGTTATGGACCAAGTTTCTTTTGCAATATTTTTAGAGCTTCCCAGGCGATTCTGATAGTACATTTTTTTAGCTGTTTTGATACGTTTTAGATAGGTTCCTCTGTACTTGTAGTGGCAAAGACGTTGGTTGTAAATTTCTTGATGTATAGTAGTGAACGCATATTCTTGGCTGATATGCGGATACCTTTGGTAGTCCAGGGTTTGTGATGTTTTGACTTAATTGTAATTAAATGAAATGCCTTATTGAAAATACAAATAAGCCTATCTAAAAAATCACTGAAATTGTAGTCCACGTCCACAGAGCGAAAATGCCACCCAGAAGTCAAGCACAAATTTTGGAATTTACGAAAGTTCTGAGCGGAGAAACCCTACCTAAACTTTGAGTTTTCGAGAATTGTTTGTTAAGAGTGTTAAACTTGGTATATACTGCTTTATGATCATATAGTCCTGCATTACTAATTGTAGAGCGTACATCAAGGGGTGAAAAATTTGAGACAATATAATTAATTATGCTAGATGTTGTTTTAGTAATTCTTGTAGGAGAATTAACTTGCATTGTACAACCATATTCAAGTCAACGCATAGAATCTTTCTGCTTTTATTAAGCAGGTCCTCTAACAAATTTAGGGTTCTGAAAAAATTGTTCAAACTAAGTTTAAAAATCACTCTTCAATTTATTTACCACTAATAACGGTGTGCCTTTTAACATATCATCTAGATTCATGCTTAATAGTTAATTAGGTTAAAAATATTACACAAAAATGAATTAAACTGAATTGTAAACTGGACCAAATATAGAGATGCAATAAAATAATTAATGATTACAAAACATTATTTTTTTCATTATTTTTTGACATGAACTAAGACAAGACACAAATTAAATCACTTGCTCGATGTCTACGGATCTATAAATACATTACATTTAGATAAACTAGGAAGACTAGGTCACGGATAGTAAAAAAAATAATTGGGGTAAAATAAACGAGAACATTTGAATTAGAATTCAAATTGATAGGTGACTTTTAATTTCTTGTAGCACTTATATACTCATTTCGTGTTCACAGACAGTATATAATATATTACGAGGTGGAAAAACTTTTGAACTATAGTAGAAAAATTGCAATTTTCGGAAACAATTAGACAAAGCATTTAGAGATTTCAATCAGTCGAAACGTCTGCGATTTCGCGTCTGCCGGCACGCCGCCCACCGCCGGTGATATTTTTTGATAGATCGCCCCATTCCGAAATGGAAATTCGGTATGTGACTTGAGTGGTTATTGAGTTCAATCAAGCTCCAACGTGCACATACCCAACAGAGAGAGTGAGTGATATTGACTTACGGGTAATATTTATGGGCAATTTAGTGTCGTTTCACAGAACACCAATATTGGTTTGATAACCATTCTGTAATAAATCAAAATAATGTGCTATTATTGCACTGTCGGCGAAAATAGCGGGAGGCTGCTCTCGGGACACCCCTTCGCGCCACATTATTTTTAATGCTCGCCGGTTTCGGTGTCGTTTAAGTACAGCACTGGAAAAACGGGAGAAATTTTGCCCCTTTCTCTTTCTAATAAACTCCATATTTTATTGAAATGTTTCAAAAATATGCGACTGTCTGTAAAATATGTATAAATGGATGGATAGTCTGCAGCCTAAGATTTAAAATAAAATTTCATCTGCTACTCTCGAAGTCATACTATGTCAATTATTGACATAAAACTTATTGAGATAAACGCTTACTTCACATTAGAATTAAATGTGTAAATTATACGTTTTTTTTTTATACATTTACCTGTTTATTTTACAAGTATTGTTGTTGAAAATAAACTAATTATTTATAAACTTTTCTGCAGGTGGATGTTTTCCAAAGTTGTCTCGTTCTAAAAAGTGATTAAAATAGCTCAATTCTTCAATACTCTTCCAGTTTAAATTATAATATGTTTCTATCAATTTTCTAACATCAAATGCTTTTTTTTGTTTCACTTGTAAAGTATATTTTGGTATTATACCAGGAAAAAACTGGTCCACATTTCTATAATTTTTAGTGACTATTTATATTTATTAATATCTTGTCGATAAAAAGGAAAATATAAGTACCTGTTTATTTTACTAGTATTATTATTTATTAGTATAGTATAATATTATACTAGTAGACAGAGGCGATTAAGAGGAAGGTGAGGATAAAGAAATTATACAAAAACGACTCAGTCTCCGGAAGCGAAGATTTTTAAAATTCGGATTCTATGGAAATCCAGGTGTTTGACTATTTATTGCATGCAAGAGACATAACATTAAGACCTGCCAAAATTTTGAGCTTACTAAAGTGGAGAAGAGGAATATTAGAAAAAAATATTCTTTTTAGTCATACAATTGATTATGTAAAATAATATTTTATTTTTGTACTTTTTGAAATAAACAATTTGATTTAACTGTCTTAAGTTTACGATTATTTAGAACTTTATGTTCTAAACTGCCGCGGCGCGCCCACTCTTGTGATTTTGAAAAGCACGCCGTTCCGAGGATTAAAGATAAAACTAAGATTAATATTATTCTAAAAATTAGTATTAAAGTGACTCCGGGTTAAACCGCGTCGATTATCACTGCGCCGGCGCCGGCGCCGAGCTTTCGACATCCTGTCTCATGACTTCTTCAAGTCTTTCGGCGTCTTAGTCTCATGACCCCCAGAAACTACTCCACTGATCAATAATCACTGTACTACTGCTCACTACTAGACTGCAATAGTAGTGCAGTGATTAGTGAACAGTGTAGTGTCTGGGGGCTCGGGAGACTATATATCAATCAACACCTATTGACATCTGGAATTACATTTTTGACGAAGAAAAGCTAAATCTAGTTGTTCACTGTACAAATATAAAAATTGAGACTGTTACAAATGTTTACAGCAAACAAAATTATAAATTTAGGGGATCTCTGGAGCACAGATGGCACTGGCATTGAAACTTTTCGGCTTGTAATGAGTAAGCTTAGATTTCAATTCTTTCAATTTCTTTTGCAGTGTCTGTGATTTGATAACATTCACACAAGAAATGAAAAAATACAAGTAGATAAGCTGCCTCCAATACGAACATTGCTAGAAAAATTCTCATTCTGCTTATGTTATCATTGACGAGAAACTAGAAGCTTTTCGAGGAAAGTTCAGTTTCAGGCAGTACATTTCCAGCATGCCGAATAAATATGGCATGAAAATTTTTGCCAATTCCGATTCAGTTTCCGATTCCAAACAGTTCTATACCAGCCACTTCGAAGGAAGTGTACGTCGAAAAACAACCAAATGGCCCTTTTCAAGTTATAGTGTATTTTTATGTATGAGAGAGTAATAAAACAATAAATTATGTATGCAAATCCCTAAACTGTTGATACGGGTGACTCAATGAAAAACAGATATTTGTCAACAAGTTTACAGAAGTATATAGGAAAACAATTTTAAAATGAGTATGACCACCAGGTATAAAGGTTGGAGCAGAATAGAATACAATAGTTGTGAGGCTTACTAATCCCTAAATAAGGTTGCCAGTGTCGGAGTGATGGAAGTTAACAGGTACTAATGAATTTGCAAGAAATGTAAGATGTTTATTTTATTGGTTATATATAACCAATAAAAGTTTAATGAGTACCTACCTATTTGCAAAATAAAGTTTAATTCTTTAGATAAAATAAAACGTTTTATTTTATCTATTTGCAAAATAAAGTTTAATTCTTTGCCTATTTGCAAAATAAAGTTTAATTCTTTAGATAAAATAAAACGTTTTATTTTATCTGAAATGAGTGCATTCCACGAAGTAAGGGTTTCAACAATCAAACATTTAATTCTTTAATTCCAGGAATCTACGACAGTAATTGACTAGATAATTACCTTCTAAACTTATTCCACAGAAAATGTGATAGTGGGTTTTTCCATTTTGTATATAGGAAGGTCCAAGTGGCGTATTCAAAATTCTTAACAGTTCACTAAAAGTAGGTACTTCAGTTGCAAGGTGCAGTTTATTGTGTATACTAGTGTTATGGAAAATTTGAAAGTGCCGTGTAAACGCCGAAAAATTGGTCCTCTAACAGTTAATGAAAAAACATTAATATTTAATTGTTTTAAATCATTTACAGACAAACGTTTATGTGAAAGTGTTGAAGTGAAGGACTTCGACGGAAAGTGCATGAATTCTTCTTTAGACAAGAATTTCCAACATTGGATAAAGTTCTTGTCTCAGTTCGAGATGATAAGGATTACCCAGAAATGAGTCGAAGTACGTTATGGAAACTTTTAAAAGAAATAGGCTCTGAATCTGATTTGGATTTGTAACAAGTAGCTGTAAGTTTTATATTAATATTTTTATTCATCTATTTAACATACCTTAGACGGTTTTAAAAACTCTTTTTCTCTTTTGTAATTTTTAAAAATTAAAAAAAATGTGAATTTTTTAAAACCCTTTTTAATGTAGGCCAGTCAGTTCTAATATAGTGTGTGATAAAAGAGGTCACTTTTGTTTACATACACATAACACTTTATAACACTGAAATAATTCATTTATTTTTTACAATTATTCAAAGTAATTTTTCAATTAATCTTGAGCACGCCCATGGAGTGGTCGGAGCTACCAGTTAAAATCATGCTAATTACTCTCTCGTTCATAAAAATAAACTATAGTACAACGACGCGAGATGTAGTGGAAAGACTTTGTGAACATATTTATGGGAGTAATAGGAATGTTACTCTGGTTACTGTGATACCCTTAAATCAAAAAAATTAACTTTAGTGGGTACAATTCGAAAAAATAAAAAACAGTTACCATTAAAATTTGTACAAATGGCCGATGCATTGGCTCTTCAATGTTTGGTTTTTACGACGGAATCATCTGAGTATCGTATATTCCAAAAAAAATCGAAACGTCCTACTCATCTCTACAATGGACCATGGAGATGATATTGATCCTATCACAAATAAACCTGAAATAATAATTACATATAATGAGAGGAAGAGCGGAGTAGAAGTGGTGGATAAATTATGCGCGCAATATAATTGCGCCCGTGCCACAAGACGATGGCCTATGGTTCCTTTTTTTAGTTTGTTGAATGTAGCAGGAATGTAGCAGGATGATACTCAGTTTGGGTTCCGCAAGGGACTGGGAACGAGAGAGGCATTGTTTGCTTTTAATGTCCTCTCTCAAAGATGCTTTGATATGAACCTAGATATTTATTCCTGTTTCACTGACTTCGAGAAGGCATTCGACAGGGTCCGACATGAAAAACTAATAGAAGTACTGAGAAACAAAGATATAGACAGACGAGACTTACGAATCATTATCAATCTGTATTGGAATCAAAAGGCCAATATAAAGATAGAAGAACAAAAGTCCGAAAATATAGATATAAAGAGAGGAGTAAGACAGGGCTGTGTTCTGTCACCATTACTGTTTAACGTGTACAGTGAAGCCATATTCCAGGAAGCGATAGCGGATCTGGGTGATGGAATCTCTGTAAACGGAAGAATAGTAAATATCATAAGATTCGCTGATGACACCGTTATAATGGCAGACACCCTGGAATTGCTACAAGAATTGGTAAATAGAATTAACGATTATTGCATTAGATACGGACAAAAAATAAATAAGAAAAAAACTAAATTTATGATTGTCTCAAAAACGCAACATGGAAATGAAAGATTAATGATAGAGCAAACCCAAATAGAAAAAGTAGAGACATATAAATATCTGGGAACCTGGGTTGATGACAAAAATGACCAAAGCAGAGAAATCAAAGTCCGAATTGAAACTGCAAGGCAAGCATTTGTGAAAATGAAGACAATGCTTACAAACAGAGACCTTCAGTTGCATCTCAGATTGAGGGCTATAAGATGTTACATATTTTCTATCTTACTATACGGAATGGAAGCTTGGACATTGAAGAAACAACACATAAGAAAAATAAAAGCGTTCGAAATGTGGTATTACAGAAGAATATTAAAAATTCAGTGGGTTCAAAGGATTACCAATGCTGAGGTACTACGACGTCTAAATAAGGAGTTAGAAATTATAAACAGCATAAAAAGAAGAAAACTAGAATATTTGGGTCACATAACTAGAGGAGAAAAATATGAGCTGCTGAGAATTATTATGCAAGGAAGGATCCAAGGAAGAAGAAGCATAGGAAGAAGACGCATTTCCTGACTGAAGAACCTTAGAAAATGGTTTAACTGTAGTTCACTACAACTTTTCAGAGCAGCAGCCAACAAAGTGACCATAGCCGTTATGATATCCAACCTCCGATAGGAGATGGAACTTTAAGAAGAAGAAGCAGGAATAAATTCTTTTGTAGTTTATACTTGTCTAAATGAAGAACCTAAAACACCACGTAAAGAATTTTTACTGCAACTCTCGATGTTACTAACCAGGGACTATCAAAAAGTACGGGCTGTGTCTACCAACTTACCCGGAACCATAAGAATGAGGCTTAGGAAGATATTTGACTTGCCAGCGGAACAAGTACCAGTCATAACACCCGGGACTCAAGGTCGCTGTGCTGTTTGTGATTGGCGGAAAAATAGGAAAACAAAATATTATTGCCAAATATGCACAAAATATCTGTGTTTGGAACATGTTACACCATTGTGTAATTGATGTTATGATAATAATTAATATTTCTTATTTTTTATTTCTTAATATTTCTTTTTATGAAATTAATAATTCTTATTATTTTTTTTTAGTTACAATTACTCTTTATTTTTATTTTGTTGTGTATTGAATTAATTTCTTTAGGTTCTTAGTAAACATCAAACAATATTCAACAATTTTTTTTAATTTCCAATTTTTTTGCATATATTAATGGATCACTATGAAAACTAGCTAACTTCTCATTAAAGTAATATAATGTTGGAACAAACCATATCAACAAAATTATATGATCAATATTCAGTAAATAAGATTAGGTACACAATTTTCAAAAAAATAAATTAAAAATATTACTGACTTACACAGTGTGTAAAAGCCAAATGGAATAATTTCATTATTTAGGTTACTGTACATATTTATAAAAAATCCCGAAACACGTCAAATTTAAATTATAACATGACATTTTTTAACGTGAAAATGCAACCCCCACCTTCAACCTCCTTAGAATGACAGGTACAACCCCCAATTTTTAAAATAGGAAGTATAGGCTTGTAATATATCGTTTGAAAGGTCTTTTCATTCTCCATTCAAAAATGTTGTCGCTTTTAAGTTTATTAAGATTAATTAAGATAAAATAAATTAAAATCATGTGGTTACCGAAATTCGCTACAATACAATCAAAAACTAAAATGTAATGCAAAACGTAATAAAATGTAGAACACGAAAAAGAACTATGAATGTTAATGAAGTAGATGTTCAAAATGTTCACCGCGAACGTCTTGGTAACATCATAATCTCAAATAAAACTGTCTTCTAACACTATTTAACATAACAGGCGTGATCGACCTAATCGCAAGCGTTATTCGTTCTTTTAAGTCATTTAAATCAGAAGGTTTAGTTTTGTACACATGGCTCTTCACACATCCCCATAAAAAAATCTAATATTGTAAGATCAGGTGATCGCGCTGGCAATTCAATCGATCCTCGCCTCCCTATCCACCGATTGGAAAATATTGTATCGAGGTACTGCCGGACATTAAGTTGGTAATGTGGTGGTGCTCCATCCTGCTGAAACCATATCGTATTCGCTGGAACTTGAGGGTTTCCTGGATCAGGATATAAATTTGCCAACGTTGGAATGACATCATTTTGAAGTAGTGCCAAATAATTGTTGCCATTCATGTTGCCCTCAATGAAAAAGGGACCAATGATATTGCTTCCTACAATCCCTGCCCAAACATTAACCTTTTGAGGGTATTGAGTGTGTTCTTCTCTCATCCAGTGAGGATTTTCCGTGGCCCAGTAGCGGCAATTTTGCTGATTAGCATGACCGTTAAGTGAAAAAGTACACTCATCAGAAAACATAACGTCTTCTAATTGGATAATATTGTTATCCAACATGTCCATCATTTGCTCACAAAAAAACGTTCTCCTATCAAAATCGTCTTCCATGAGCTCCTGAGTAGGTATCATCTTATAGGGATGCAATTTATTTTCTTTTAATATGTTTACTATCGATGTATGGCTAGCATTGAATGTAGTGGATGCCTGTCTACTCGATGTATGTGGATTTTCCTGAAACTCAAGCAACACATCTAATTTGAGTTCATCACTCAGTGCATTGGCAGCTGCTTTTTTTATCTGCCTTACATGACCAAACTCGCGAAACTGCTTCTCTATTTTACTTATTGTTCCTTGGAATATAGGCGGTAAATTAGGAAATTTCTCATGAAATAGGCGAGTTACTTCCTGTTGTGTTCGGGTGTTATCTCCGTAACCAATCATTTGTAAAACTGTTATTTTATGCATTTCCGTTAATCTAACCATTTTTCAGAATTGAATTGAACAAACTTTTTACTTAAATTAAAATACTGACAACTTAAATAAAACAATTTACTAATGCGTGTTAAAATAACGTTGCTACGGAAATTCTTTAAAGTTTTTTAATGGTTACCATCTAAAAACCACATTGCTATGGTTTTTGTTCACTTTCTCATTATCAAGACCTAAACGGGAAATAAGTTTTGAGTATATTTTAGCGAATTTCGGTAACCACATGATTTTAATTTATTTTATCTTAATTAATCTTAATAAACTTGAAAGCGACCACATTTTTGAATGGAGAATGAAAAGACCTTTTAAACGATATATCACAAGCCTATACTTCCTATTTTAAAAATTGGGGGTTGTACCTGTCATTCTAAGGGGGTTGAAGGTAGGGGTTACATTTTCACGTTAAAGAATGTCAAGTTATAATTTAAATGTGACGTGTTTCGGGATTTTTTATAAATATGTACAGTAACCTAAATAATGAATTTATTCCATTTGGCTTTTACACACTGTATTTTCGGATCCGGTCTTGTGCACCGTGTGCGAGTATTTGATCACAGAAAATTGGTGCGAGTAACAGAATCTCAAAATTGTCTTTCTTGTGATATCTCAACTTTTATTCCAAGAGAAGAACTAGAATGTTAACTCTTACTGTTAGTTCTTTGCCTCTAAAATCATTAAATCTTTCAAAAAGTACAGTTTTAATAGTATCTTTATTCGTTATCGTGACTCTCTCATGCCACGACGTGTGCCACCCGGTTCTTCCCGTACTTATTACACAAACCTAATCCATTTCTCATAAAACCGTTGACAGAGCCCGTGTGTTTCTCTTTAACTGCTCTTCTATAGCCGTGACATGAACTATGACTCAATCTTTCGTTTCTGCGCGCTTAGTTTGTATTCGATTTGTTGCACTCGCGGTCGTTGGTGATTTTTTGGTTTCTCGCTTTGCTGATTTCGCGTGATTGACACTGCGGGAAGTTGGAACCAGAAACTGATAAATATACGAGAAAAGTCTAGAGTTAGCTACGAAAGGTTGTTCCCGACATGAGGTTTTGATATAGACAAGCAAAAATTATTATTTGAAAAGGATTTTTTGTTTTTCAAAATGCTTTACAAGAAGATCAAAATGAGGCCATTATTTGCAAAACTCGCTAATCGACAAAAGTTTCGAAAATTATTTTTTTTTTTTTTGGTAAGTTTAGTTCAATTTTAAATAGGAATCGAATGATATAATCAGAATTTCCCAAAACTAGTTCTTTAGCGTGCAAATGCTCTCGAGAAAATTACAGTTATTTGCAGAACTCGCTCTTTGCTTTGAATGTTTACCTGCAAAACTCTCTGTTTGCTTTACCACCAATGAAATTTGCCGGTTGGTTCACGTGACGAACAAACTACCACAACAGTTGTGTCGAAGAAACAAATTTTCAGTAGTTTATAATTATTCAAACGATTAAACAGTTCTATTTTGGCGAATTAGAAACAGTTTTTTTTATTTTTATGGAGTTGGTAAGTAAAAATAGTTGTTTTGTTAAACCTAGACCACAGGGAAAAGGACGCAAAAAAGTTCTTCAATCAGAAACACATAAAAGGAATGTGGATAAACTTGCTAGGTAAGTGCTTCATATAAAAAATTTATGATTTTAGACTTCTGCGACAATCGTTTGATTTTTTATTCAATTTCACTTGTTTTTCGCATTTTAACGTTGGGTAATAATACAGAAATACACCAAAAGCACTGCCGGTCTTTCCAATTTGTGGTCATAACGGGCGACCCGGATTGCCATATTATTGTACCACACTCACGATAAAGCAAGTGATAGATTTTCATGCCTACCTTTATCAGTCAAAAGATAAAAGTAAACCTTCTGATATTGGCTTGTTGTAAGGGACAAAACTCTCGGGAGAACCTGTAACTTCTAGAGCACGCGACCCCAGGTGGCGGATAGGGGAATGCCCGACCCGGTTTACCGGTGGGTAGGAGGGAAATAAAATACCTCCCGTGGACCAACAGGTAATTCACCGAATGATTGCCGGTATAAGCAATCCCAATAAGAACCAATGGAAGAACCAATAAATTGGTCAACGGCAGAAGAATGCAGAAGGTAACGGGAAAACAATACATTAAAGACTCATGGAGCATCCCTAGAAATCGTCATGGTTCATAGAAATGACAATCAACAACCTACTATTCATGGTTCTCGGATGCTAAGATTCGGCATTAGCCAGCGAAATCCCTGTTCACTAAATATATACAAATCCATCTGCAAAATCGCTACATGGAACGTAAGAAGTATGTATGAACCTGGGAAACTGAGGAATATACAGCAAGGGATGTTGCGACTGGAGATTGATATATTAGGAATAAGCGATACAAAATGGATCAGCTCCGGCGAACATAATACAGACAGTGGACGAATTTATTACTCTGGAAGCAGCGACACTCAACACAGATATGGAGTTGCTATGATCCTCAGTGAAAAAGTAACGAGATCAGTAACAGGCTTCGTTCCGATGTCCGAAAGAATTATAATGCCGCAGCTATTGACAACCCATGGAAAATGAACTTAATTCAGATTTATGCGCCAACTGCTGACAAAAATGAAGAATAAATAGAAAACTTTTATAACGAACTTCAAAAAACATTACATCTCACAGCATCTAGAGATATAACAAAGAACTAGCCGGAGTAGGAAGTAGAAGAACCTCGAATATATTGCTCGACAAAAATGGAAATATTATATTGAAGACAGAACAAAAATTACGATGATGGAAAGAGTACATCGAGGAATTATTTCATGACCAGAGAGAAGCTAGTACCACTGTAGATAGCCAAACGGGGGATGTAGGCCCAGAGATAACCAAATCAGAGGTTAGTCAGGCATTAAACTCAATGAAAACCAATAAATCTGCTGGTCTAGATAATTTACCAAGCGAGCTATTAAAGTTGGTCAACGAGAAAAACGTGGACATAATCGTAGAACTGTTCAACGCTATCTATACTACGGGAATCATCCCTAGAGAAATGGTGACATCGGCATTTGTGTGTTTGCCAAAGAAAGTGAATGCCAAAGAGTGCAGTGACTATCGAACCATAAGTTTAATGTCACATACCTTGAAAATTCTGTTGAAAATTATCCACGCCAGAATTCACTCTAAACTGGAGCTGGATATTAGTGACACACAATATGGGTTCCGCAATGGTATGGGTACCAGAGAGGCACTATTCTCCTTCAACGTGCTGACGCAGAGATGTTTGGATGTTAACCGTCCTCTTTACGCCTGTTTTATAGACTACAATAAAGCGTTTGATAAAGTAAAACATGACCAACTCATGGAAATTCTAAAAAATAAAAACCTAGATGAAAGAGATTTAAGGCTAATAACAAAATTTTATTACAATCAGCGAGCAATAGTACGAATTGAAAAAGAGACATCTGAAGAAATGGAAATATAGAGAGGAATCAGGCAAGGCTGCATACTATCACCTCTATTATTTAACGCTTATTCTGAAGAGGTAATTCGAGAAACTCTGGAAGATGAAACAGTCGGCATAAGAGTAAATGGAGTCTTAGTTAACAACATCAGATATGCAGATGATACAGTAATAATAGCCGATAGTTTACAAGACCTGGAAAGACTAATAAGTAAATTAGTAATGTGTAGTAGGGAGTACTGACTCTCGCTCAATATCAAAAAGACGAAGTTTATGAAAATTTGTAAAAATAACCATAATATTAACAAAATCTTGATAGTAGAGGGCCAGCAGATCAAAAGAGTAAACAAGTACGCTTACCTAGGAACACTTATAACAGAAAATATTAACTACACTGCAGAAATCAAAGTCAGAATCAAAAAAGCACGTTCTAATTTTATGAAAATGAAAAAGGTCCTATGTGGCAAAGATTTAACATTAGCTCTTAAAGTACGCCTAACAAAATGTTACGTATACAGTGTAATATACTATGGAGTCAAATCATGGACGTTAAATCTAGACACAATGAGACGACTTAACGCCTTTGAAACGTGGACCTATAGAAGAATTATGAGGGTTTCCTGGGTAGATAGAGTTACGAACAATCAAGTACTTAGAAAAATAGGTAAAGAGAAAGAAGTTGAACTTACAATTAAAGAAAGAAAGCTACAGTATGTCGGACATGTAATGCGGGGCGAGAAGTATGGCATCCTGCGACTCATAATGCAAGGAAAGATAGATGGCAGAAGAAGCATCGGCTATGATGATTGCCAACCTCCGTAGCGGAGATGGCACCTGAAGAAGAAGAAGGGACAAAAACCAAAAAGAGGGAAATCTAATCATGCTGCAGTGTCGATAAAACACCATGTACGTTTGAGTCAGGTAAGATGATTAGAGTATGTGCCAAGTCGTTTCTAAGAATCACAAATATGACACTTATCGAGTATATTCAAATTATAAAGTAAATGAAAAATAAATAATAGTTCATTTTATGATTATTTCTGGGTAATACCAAGCCCCACATTCAAGTCGGTCAACTCCATTTGCGGAGATTAAGAATTGTTAAGAGCTCTAGGTAAATAGTATCTAGAAAAAAGGGACAGGCGCTGCATAATTACATCTTAATGGTTTTCGGGTTTTCCATCGCAGAGTAAAGTGACGAAAACATGTAAATATATGTATTTACCAGTCAAATACGCACTTTTTTCAAAAAATCTATAAATATGTATTATATGTAAAAATATGTAACTTGCATATAATCCGCGGCCTAGTCATTAGCTATCCCCCATATACCTTTTAGAACCTTCAAAAACATGTATACGATTTTTACGTGACTTGAGTACGTCTTTAGATTATAAGTATATAAAATAAAACGAATTTATGGTTCGAAAAGTATCAAAAATATTATATGTGTTCCGTCACTGGTAGTTATCGATCATGAATATTTAAATAATCCATCTGGTAAATAACAACGACGTGACACTGTCACATGTCAGTGACAATTATTTATTGTACACCTTGTAATGGACGCGAAACGTTTCGTCTCGACGACTATTTATAGTTTTTAATTATTAATTAGTATGACAGTCGGAATGTTGCATCGGACCCCGTGTCTCTTTGCCAATTACAAAACGGTGTTGCCGATGACCGCCTAGATATATTCATATTGTTGTATTAAAAAAGCTTTTGTTAAAATCTGTGTAAATATTTTATATTCACTGTTAGGTGCGATCGCTTGTAAAATGGGACGACTGGTTTCGGGTTTACAATTTGTATTCAATCATCAGGTCCGATTTCATCAGTATACTTGAGCAAATATGCAAAAAAAAGAAAAAAGATATGTGCATAAAAATGCACTAATTTACATAAAAATATGCATTAAATATGCACCTCTTTTAGAAAATATGCATTAAATATGCATTTTTTAGAAAAAATGCATACTGTCAATTTAAACATAGGGAAAGTGAGGTATCTGTGGACGAAATATAAAAAGTTTTATTTTGATGTTACTTATAAAGTTAGTTGGATTTTAAACTACTTTCTTTTTGTTTGTAGATTCTTCTTCTTCTTCAAGTGCCATCTTCGCGGCGAAGGTCGGCAATCATCATAGCTATTTGGACTTTTGACATAACTGCTCTAAAAAGTTCATTTGATGTACATCCGTACCACTCTCTCAGCTTGCGCAGCCATGACATTCTACGCCTCCCTACGCTTCTCTTTCCTTGGATCTTTCCCTGCATAACCAGTTGGAGCAAGGTCTATTTCTGTCCACGTGTAATATGTCCGAGATATTCCAATTTTCTTGTTTTAATGTATTTAAAATTTCTATTTCTTTATTCATCCTTCTCAGAACCTCTTTGTTTGTGACGTGTTCTGTCCACGATATTTTCAGAATTCTTCTATACATACACAGCTCGAATGATTCCAGTTTTTTCATTGATGTCGCATTCAAGGTCCAAGCTTTCATTCCATAAAATAAAGTCGAAAAAACATAGCACCTAGCCAACGTAACTCATAGTTCCCATTTTAAATCCCTTGTACATAGCACTCTTCTCATTTTCTTGAAATTTGCTTTAGCCTTTTCATTTGAGGAGTTAATAATTGTTCCCAGAAATGCACATTTGTCCACTTGTTGGACGTTGGTTCCGTTTATTAGAAGATTCTCGTTATTTCTTTGAGTTTTCGATATTCTCATAAATTTCGTCTTCTTGACATTCATTGTTAGACCATACTCTTTTCCATACTCCGCTATTCTGGTCACCAGTCTCTGAAGATCTTCAATATTTTTGGCTAAGATCAGAGTGTCGTCCGCATATCTAATGTTGTTAATGGGAACTCCATTTACCTTTATTCCAGCTGTTTCACCCTTGAGGGTGATTAAATCAATCATTGAAAAACTGTGAATTCGGGTTCATTAAGCAACGATAAATCACAATTTAATGAAGATTTATGCAAGGCAATGGTTGCTTCTAACAATCTAAGATCGTTTTTGCAAAAATATTGCAAGTTTCCAAAATCCACGTTGAAGAAATCAAGTGTCGACTCTATATATAAATCAACAATGATCCAAATACGGAAATCATACGTGATAATTACTTTTATGTTATTGTGGACGAAACTGCATATGTGTAAAGATATATTGTTCATTTGCTAATTGGCGGACTAGAGGAACATGGTCCAGGAAACTCATTTTTAATCTTCAAAACAACTTGAAAAAGACAACAATTTGACCGGTACACGATGCATTCAAGACACTTTGACAACCTTTTTTTGCCAGATACCATTCCATTAAATAAATTTGTGATTTTCTTATCGGATACTGTCCCAAATATGGTTAAGGTGGGGCAAAATGAAAAATATTTTATAAGAATCTTTTTCATATTACTTGTTTAGCTCATAAAGTTAACATAGTTGCAGAGATTATCAGAGCCCAATTTCCTCTTGTGAATGAATTAATTAGCAATGTAAAGAAGGTGTTCCTTAAGGCTGCTTTGCTAGTTCAATTATACAAACAGAGGCTTCGCGACGTACCACTACCACCCCGACCTGTATTAACTCGATGAAGAACTTGGCTAAAAGCAGCTAATTTTTACGCTGAAAATTATGATAGAATAAAGGTCGTAATAAACGACATATCAGACTCTTCACAGGCTGTCATCATCAAAAGCAGTTTTCGATAATAAGGAGGTGCATAAAAGTCTGATATTTATTAAAACGAATTAGTTTTATTCCGGAAACAATTACGTTACTAGAAAAGAAGTCGCTACTTTTAGTTGATTTTTTAGTGGATTCTGTCAGAATAATTAAAAATTTTCAGAAGGAATGCCAAGAAGTAAAAGGCGACATTGGTAAAAAAGTTTTTGGGGAATCATAAGCAGGTTTTAGAAAATAATAAAGGCTTCAAAATTATTCAGAATGTGTCATACATTTTTAGATGCCATTTTGACATAGAAACGTGTATTGATGAAAACCTGTTTCCAAAACTAAAATATGTCCCTATTACCTCAGTAGTCAATATTTTTCAATATTTTCAATATCAATATTTTTTCTTAAAATCATACTTCCAATAATTATTACATTACGAGCTGAAAATTTAATAGATTAAAAATAAAAACCTAATTGTCTGATCCCATTAGATGCGTTTATAGACATATACAGAGGGGTGTAAAAAGTTATAAACCGTTTAAGTGATGGTAAAATACCGCCAAATAAAGTGAAGTGGAGAACTTTCCGATCTCCGTCTTTTTTAAAATGGAACTTTAAATTGGTAAAAAAAATTACAATATCTCGCTTTCTATGGCAGGCAGAACATTCATTATTTTAAACTGGGGTATAAAAAGGTAATAAACTTTCTTATTATTTCGTTAAAAATATTTAAATTTTATTAATTAATATATATTATTTGTATTAATGTTCCAAAAGGTTTCCGCGGTTGGTACAATTAAACCTAGAGCTAATATTGATACTACTACAGGAATTAATATTAAACTCAACAGTCTTCCAGGATGACCGCGTCGATTGTCATTGCGCCGAGCTTTCGACATTCTCTCTGACGTCTTCTTCAGTCTGTGTCTGTGTGATGTCTTGCTTCTGAGGTCTCAATCTCTCGAGCCCCCCTACACTGATCACTAATCAATGCATTACTGGTAATGCTATACTATTATACTAGTAATTTACTAACGGCGCCTTATATGAAAAATAGGCCAGAGAGATTTCTTGTTACAAATTGACGAGAAATCGAAAAATGAATTTTAATTTGAAATATATTAGTGGCATACCATTTTCTCCAACATTTTATGTCAAAAACTGCGCAATAAATTCTAAAAACCACCAAATTTCGTTTGCATATAAATGGGTTTCAGAGTAATAAATAAATCATCAGTTTGTAAAAAAAAGCACTTGCATACATACGTCTATATAGCAAACTGTCATTAATTTTTATGCAGAAACTTATTTACTAACACCCTTTAAACGCAAATAAAAGAAATTTATGATGCCTACCAGTTTGGATTGTGAAACGGACGCCCAAATGTCGACGACCATGTTTTATAAATGGTCATTTAATACAGTTTCAGTTCTTTAACGATAACGACCCTTTTATTCGTACAACTTGTAGTCGCACGCCACTGGAAACGCCATAAAAGTTTCCAAAGAGTTTACCACTTTGTCTTATTGGACTACACTCATCGCCTGTGTGCAGAAAACAACGTTTAGTCTAAACGGCCCGGAATGTGCTTCTCCACTCTTCATTATAAAATACTAGAAAGTATTTCACGAAAATGGGACTACATAACAGTATATAAACCCTCTAAACTGACCACAATGACCCACCCTCCCGAGTGGAAATGGTGAAAATGGCTGAGAAACGAGGGGTTAAGAGGATAGAGGGTACCGAGGACCTCGAAACAATCAACATAATGGTGTGGCGTATATCACACTCTTTTTGTAAGACATATGAAAAGCAAAAAATAAATAGGGCCGTTTAATTCTATGATTATGTACCCCTGCGCACTTAATAGATAAAAATATAATGTAGAATAAAAATTAAACTATCTACAGAATTAAAATACAGTTAATCTTCAATAAATATGATTGAAAGTTAATATATGAATATCGTTCAGAAGGTAAGAAGTATGAGAGGAGCTGAAATCGACTTGGACCATTACCTCGTTAAAGTCACATATGTGAGGAGGCTGGAAGAAAAATAGAAATCGAACAATAAAACGAAGAGAAAGTACAATATTGAAAAACTTAAGGAAGTAGAAACAAAAAATAAATATGAAGAAGAAATAAATAAAATTCTATAACAATGTGACCAAAATTTACAGACAGATCAAGCCTGGGAACAAATTAAATTTACCGTAGGAGAAGCTAGCGAGAAAATATTTAAGTGCGACTCCAAGAGAAGTACAAACAGATATTGGTTTGACGAAGAGTGTCAGGCGATAGCAAAGGAAAAGAAGAAGATCAGACAAAAAATATTAACAGATAATAGAGAGTGTAAAAAACAGAAATATAGAATAATTCGAGGAAGAATGAAAGATCTGTGTAGAAGGTAAAAGAGATACCACAATGAGTGGAAATTAAAAGAGATAGAAGAGAAGTTTAAAAACAAAGAGGTGAGGTCGTTCTATCAAAAAGTTAAAAAGATGGGAAAGGTTATCAAAGCCACTGTAGTTATACGAGAGGTAAAGACGGAAATTTAATTAGCGATCCGGCAGAAATAATGACGGAATGTAAACATTTTGAAGAATTATTAAATGGTGAGGTGGAGCACGAAGCAGTAGACAACTGGACGGTTGGAGAAAATGCGATAGTTAAAAGGCAGCCTACAGAGGAGGAGGTGGTGACAGCAATACAAGAAATGAAAAATAACAGAAGTCCTGGTAAAAATGACATATGCGTAGAAATGATCAAGTTTGGTGGAGAACAACTACAAAGAAAAATATACCAGCTACTAGTGCAAGTATGGGAAAAGGAAATAATGCCATCGGAGTGGTATGAGGCACGCATATGCCCTCTGCATAAAAAAGGAGACAAACTTAAGTGTGACAACTATAGAGGTATAGCCTTACTAGATACGGTATACAAAATCTTGGCAAAAATATCGAAAAATAAACTAAATTGCTACACGGAAACAATCCTACATGAGTATCAGGCCGGCTTTAGAAAGGACAGATCTACTGTAGACCAAATCTTCTCATTAAAGGAGATACAAACGACTTGTTATGAAGGTAAAGTTTCTCTGCATGTTTTTTTTGTGGATTTTAGACAAGCATATGATAGAGTCGATAGAGTCAAAATGTATCGAGCAATGGAACATTTGGGTATACCAAAGAAACTGATCCGGCTAGTTAAAATGACACTAAATAACTCTACGTATGAAATTGCTTGGCAGGGTCACATATCAGATCAATTTACGGTTGCAAAAGGCTTGAGATAGGGAGATCCTTTATCCACTACATTATTCAACTTAGTGTTAGAAACTGTAATCAGAAAATGCAGCATGAAGGTGGAAGAAACGATCATGAAAAATGAACACCAGTGCTTGGCGTTTTCTGACGATCTAACGATCCTAGCAAAATCCGAGAAAGAATTAAGAAGAGTTGTGAAGAAAATCATTGAAGAAGTACATAAATTCGAATTGAACTAAATGAAGACAAAACCAAATATATGATCATGGGAGGGACAAAAGGGAAAAAATAAGACTTTAGTGTGAGGTCTGTAAGTGGTAAAAGCTATAGTTTTAAAAGGGTGGACACATTTGAATACGTGGGTGTAGTTTTCGATGAAAATGGAAAAGAGAAATGGGAGCTCGAAGCCAGAATAGCAAAAGGGAATAAAAAATTAGGCAGTTTAAGAGCTCTACTGAACTCAAAATACGTTTCTAGACAAGGTAAACTCAGAATATATAAAACAGTAATTCGACCCACAGTAACATATGCCGGTGAGACATGGACATTAAATAAGAAGGAAGAGGATACTCTGAAAAGATGGGAAAGGAAAATATTGAGACATATTCGGAGGACGGAAGACAGAAGATGGTTGGGAGAGAAGAACTAACAATGAATTAATGGCTTTATACAAAGAACCTACCAGTACTAGGTTCGTCAAATCATAAAGAATCAGATGGTTGGGACATGTAGAAAGAATAGAAGCAAACAACATGCCTAAACTAGTAATAACCAGAAAACTAATTGGCCCCAAAAGAAGAGGTAGACCCAGAACGAGGTGGATTAGTAAAGTAAAGGAAGACATTAAACACGTGAAGGTAAGGGACTGGAAAAGAAAAGCACAAAATAGAAGCGAATAGAGAAATATTGTCCACCAGGGCCTTCAGAGTAGTTAATAATGTTGTATATATATATTTAAGTTAAAGTTTTGTTTAAAATAATTGTAATTAGTTAATATTAGGATTATATTTTAAAAAAGTGCCCTAGGCCTTAACGGCCTGCTGTGCGTAAACATAAATAAATAATCTTCAATAAAATGTGATGACTGTATTTTCACTTTTCGGTTCTGGGCAACAGAATAAATATGTTTTTTTTTCAAAAGTTTTACTGACTGATTTTTATAGTACTTTTTACAGTAAATTAAAACATGAAAATAGGTTTTTTTTATCACGTATAATTTTTATATTATGTTATATATGATATATATCGCACCTAGGGTGCAATAACGTCACTTATGCTTATAACATTGTTAAATGGAATTTTTAATTCCATTTAACACAACTTCTTGATTCGAGGCCAACGCATAACGAAGGTGATACGCTCACTCAGTAATAGAAGGATCTGTAATTAGAGCCAAAAATGCTGGATGTATTTACGTTCTCCATCAATACATTTCCCTAATTTGTGAAGTTAAAAAGACTGGCAAACCGTTTGTGGTAAATGAAATGAACTTTAACGTTTTTTTTTTTTCGATTTGAAATCACTTGAAGGAAACATGAACTTTAATATGGCGAAAAATGTCAATGGTAGTGTTATTAAGACCGGTGACATCAAAAGTATTAGATTTACCAAAAATTCTGAAAATTACCAATCTCGAACCAAATACAAAACTGAAAATTGGGAGAAAATTACCTTGAAGCAAGCTTACAACAACAAAATACCAATTTCAGAACGAAAAACGAGTGATTTACTGCAATTATTTGAGGCTAATCTTGTGCCAAGATAATATGAAAGTTTTTATAATAATTTAATTTAATTTTTGTTATTAATAGAAAAATTACTATGTAGAATTTAGAAATTTTGTTACACTTTTTTGCCATTGTAATAAATATATTTTTTAGAAATGTATGATTTTGTGTTTTATTCATTTTGACATAATTGGCAGATAAATTATTTTCTAGACCCATAACGTCACATCTGTGAGGGTAGTAATTTTTAAACCTGTATATTTTTCTAATAATAATTTGGGATAAAAAGAAAAAGAGAAACAGTTAAGATTTGATTTCACGTATAGTGAAATTGTCTTAATTAAGATAATTAATTAGTGAGAAGTTTACTGTTATTTTAAAATAAAGTTTGAAGTTGTAGTTTAAATATTACCATTTTATTTTTTTATTCGAAAAGAACTATACAATGTAATAGGATGTTGAATTTTCAAACGCTTCTCCTGAAAAACTACATCAGATCCATACGTGACGTTATAGATCGCATCGTAGGTGCGATATATGGATTTATAATACATGGCAACAATTTGATCATGACGTATAACGATTTTTAAAATGCGCTCGCTATATATGCGATACAGACTGTTAAAGCGTTCATTCATACAGCAGCACCGCTCTTCATAATTTCTTTGAAAAGCAGCGACGAAACGGTAGGAGCAGTTTCGTCAACAAAAAGCCTGACGCATTGTTTTAAGTGACTTAATGATTGACAGTTCCGTCAACGAGCAAAATGGAATTTTAATTCGGAACTCTCTTTCGCTTCTCGTTTAATGGATGTCGATTACGATATTGAGTCGAGTTTCGTCAGTATTTTACTAATGAACTGTTTAGAGGAAGTTTTGAAATATAAGCAGAGATTACTCTTTTTGGTTATGGATGGAGAGACGAACAAATGATTAGATTGGAAATTTTAAAGAATCAGAGAAGTTTCAACATTATTGGATGGGGTATTTCTATATATTTTTAAAAATCTAGTGGGAAGATACCAAAAATTAAAAAATTAATTAGTTTGGAAACCATTTATAAAAATCTTGTTTTAATTAACAAAATGTCTTATGTTTTGCGGATATGTTGCGAGAATAACATTGCACTTTATGCAATTACCATTTTTTATCAACCAAGATAAACTTTACCACTATTACCAAGATTTATCTACCAAGGTAAAATGAGGTATAACCTCAAATGGACGTGTACGAACTTATCACTTTATTGCCACTCATAAAATTATTATAAAGTAAGGCTCAAAAAAAATTACACCGGATGATAAAATAGATATTTCAGAAAGCCATAAATGGAGAACAGCTCCCAAAGCAATGGACGGAGGCATATATGACATCTATATTTCAGAAAGGAGATAGAAAACGATGCGAAAACTACAGATAAATAAGCGTAATCATCAATAGAAAGATTATAAAATATGGGAAGATACTGCGAGAAAAGATAAAGCAAGCGATAGAAGGTAAAATCGGGGAGGATCAGGCAGGCTTCACGGCAGGAAGATCATGCATAGACCACATATACACACTAGACTAGAGCAACTGTTGGAAAAGGAAAAAGCAAAGAATAGAGATGTACATTTAGCATTTGTGGACTTAAGAAAGGCGCATCTTGAAAAACTTGCCAGAAAAAACCAACGCCTTCATCTTGCGAGAAGTGAACAATTTTATCCTGTGAAAAGAAAATATCGAAAATTGTTGTTAAAAGTAATCGATACCGAAGCCATAAACATAGACTTTCAAAAAAATTTACCAACCCCTAATGCGACCTCAAACGATGTCTATTATAAACGGCAACTTAATTTTATAAGCTTTAATGTACATGTATTGGCCGATTCTACCTCTGTTTTCTATACCTATGACGCATCTGTAGCAAAAAAAGCGGCTGACGATGTGTGCTCGATGATGGTCATCACGTTGTATATAACGTACTGTCATCTCAGGTGCAAAATTTGATAACGTTTCGCGACTCTTGTGGAGGGCAAAATAAAAATTACACAGTTTTTCAGTTTCTTCATTATCTAGTTCAGACATAAGGACAGTTTGAGTTTGTGAAAATAATTTTTCTCATCAGAGGACATTACTATCTAGAGTGCGACCGGGACATAAGTTTGATTCATTACAAAGCTTATACGGAAACTCCGGATGATTGGAGAGTCCTCCTCAACAACAGAGTAAAACCGAAACCATTCCAAGTGGTGGACTGTGGGAAAAATATTAAAATTCTAAATTAGACTAAGTATTTCTTCAATAAGTATCCGAAGAAATGCCCAATGCCTACGAGACCTATTCGAGTGTTGGAAGTCACGAGAAATACCCCTCAATTTATCTTTTTCAAGAATACCAATGCTGGGTTATTTGTAAGCTCGCTATTTGAATGCAAATTTAAACGAAACCTAAAAAGAAATTTAAAGAAAGCTCATAATATCACAACACCGGAAGTTACTTACTAGCTACAATCATCCCGAAGCTTTGTACATCGGCCCACTTCCGGTCAAAGCTGCTAAGTTACAAGATCTTTTCCACTTGTCCACAGAGCAAATATTTGGAAAACGTAAACTCTAGAAAGTTTTATACTGATTTACAAGGTACTAATTAGGAGTGAAGTTCGGAGGAAGAAACATTTTGTGACGCAGATGCTTGAAGATACTGGGAAGAACGTTCATGGTCGATGTCAACACACTCAATTTTTTGTATGATGTATCGCAAATAAAATATTTTTTGTCTTCTCTTGATTGTTATGAAAATTTACGGACTTATACGGTTGAGTTAAAACAATTTGTTTTGATTTGAAATATTAAATTTCGATTTCCATGAAAATTGTTGTTGTGGATACAGATTGTTTGTTTCCCTGACTCCTCATTTCATACATTCTATTTATTGTGACTTACCCTTATACTTATATCGCTCAAAAAGTCAATACATTATATTATTACATTATTGTATTATTATTAACAACAAGCCCAGACCAAAAAGGGAACTTTGAAGTTAAGGAAGACGAAAATATTAGTCGTAATATAAACTAAGCAAAAAAAAAATATATGACTATGGGACTGAAGTATCTTATTTGGAATTCAAAATAGAAGAGAAACGAAAACTGCAGCTCGTATATTTTAATTATAACTTTAGTTGTTTATCACAGTTCGTTTTTAGATGAAATTATATGGTTTGTCATTTTTGCGATATCGTGGGCAAATTTACGATCCGAAATAAAATGATCTCGAAAAGCGACAATTAAAACCGTCACAAATACCGCCAGCAGTCACTCTATTTCAAGTCGAGCCCGGCAATAATTGAAAGCAATATGTCATCTTTAAAATCCCCTGCATCTGCCAATAATAGCACCAGAGTGTCATTGCTAGAGGTGTGGAAATATTAATTGTGAATTATTTTCACGCATATCTAATCCCGGCCGGCCATAAATCTGGTAAGTCGTGACAGTCCAGAAGAGACACATCCGTCACAAAAGAGGAGCTTTCGTCTCATCTAGTGAGCGGTGCATGCGTTGCTCGTCAATCAAGGCACTCTTTGATCCGGGAGAGAGTGTGGATGTTGGTTTGATTGATTCATGGCTAACACATGGCCAACTCTGCGACGACCAACTTTGCTTCTCGAACGAGAATAGATCAAGACCTGCTACGCTATAAACTTTTTGTCGTTTAGGCCAGAATCTTAGAGGCAATCGAAATATTTAGGACGCATATTGTATATACAGCGACTACTTTTTTCTTTCTATTGTTAATAACTATTGTACCACGAATACACAACCATGAATGAAGAGCGTTAGCCACTAATTGTACACCGATAGACCAGGGCGGATCTGTTTTGAGGTGGATGTGAGAAGTGGCATTCGGATTTTTGCAGAAATAGTTAGACGGTAATTTCAGCAATAATAATTGACTTATCTTTCCCCTCAAATAGGTAGGAAAAATTAATAAAATAATTAAACTACTTAAAAGTTACTACCAGTAAAACAATCCTCAAATTTCATTTAAATCGATTTAACAAATTTCGCATAATACTTTTGCAATGTAATTTTGTTTTAATACTACTACTTAATACTAATACTAGTGTTGGTTTTTTAAAATACCTTCTTTCCTTTAACTACATATAATATTACATTGTTTCAGATGCAAGCTATATAAATGTACAATTTTCTTGGAACATCAAAATATATTGACATATTTCAATGACTTGGGAGTAAAAAACGACCAGGATGCCTATTTAATGAGCTTTATTTCGTCATCATACACAAAAAGACGTTCAACAAAATAACCTAAAAAATTTCGAATGGTCACTAACTCCTAAGATTTGTATACATGTAAGTGAATAGCCTGCATGCCTTAGTGACTTTTGTAATATAGATGGTGTTACAAAAGGTCACGTTAGAAGGCTTTAAGATCTTATTTCTTTTAATATAGGTATTGATCCCTAAAGACAAGAGAGGCAGCCACAACAAAAACACCAGAGGAAATTTTGATGTTAATCCGCTGTCATATTGAGTCTTTTAATACAAGACAATCACATTAATCTTTATGCTGATGATATAGATGCAGTCACGCATTCTACAAGAGACGTAACAGAGGTGTTTTCACAGCTCGAGGGGGAAACAGGTAGTCTGGGTCTCCGAATAAATGAAGAAAAGACGAAATACATGGTAGTAACCAAAAATCCAAGACCAAGAGTTAGGCAGAACATCAGTATTAATGATCACAACTTCGAAGTATTAAAGGAGTTTAAATACCCGGGGGCGATAATCACAGCTAACAACCACATAGAAAAAGAGGTCTCAGCAAAGATAGCTGCGGGAAATAGAGCATTATACTGCCTTTCAACATTATTAAGATCAAAGCTGCTAAAAAGAAATAAATTAACACTGTACAAGTCGATTATTTGCCCAATTATTACATATGGCAGTGAAACATGGACTCTTAACCAGCGGGAAATCAATAAGCTTCTAGTATTTGAAAAAAAGCTTCTCAGAATAATATTTGGCCCTTAAAGAGATGAATTCACAGGGGACTGGAGAAGACGCCGCAATGCTGAATTAGTGACTCTGTATGGAACTGAGGGTAGCCAGATATGGTGAAAATTTCACCGACCGATTGCCGGTATAAGCAATCTCACACTTACTAATCAACGGCTCTGGGCGGAAGAATTGGTAGGTAGTAGGGCACCCTTTTGTCCTGGGGTTGAGAAATCGATCTCGAAGATGGAGGAACCAATATACTGGTCAACAGCATAAGGATGTAGAAGGCAAGGGGAAACCACTACATTAAAGATCCCCATGGATATCCCTAGTAAAATCATCATGGTTTTAGAAACTAATAACGGCGTTAATGATCATGGCCCTCGGAAGCCAAGATCCGGCAGGGGAGAAGAAGACAAGGACTCTCAGGTCGTTAATCAGCGAATTCCTTGTCAAAAGAACGCAGATGAAAAAATAAGACTGTCCAACACTAGAATAGGAACATGGAATGTTCAGAGCATGTTTCAGCCTGGTAAAATGCACAATGTTATTTAAGAAATGAACAGGTTGAATATCGATGTACTGGGTATCAGTAAAGCTAGGTGGCCCAACTCAGGTTGTTTTTCAACAGACGAAGCCACAATATATTATTCCGGTAGCGAGAATAACCAACACAGACACGGCGTGGCAGTAATAGTTAATAAAAAATTTAATAGAGCGGTGGAATGCTATTTTCCTATCTCAGAAAGAGTAATGGTACTGAAGTTAGTGACATCTCATGCCAAACTGAATTTGATACAAGTTTATGCTCCTACGGCGAATGCCGATGAAGAAGAAGTAGAATTATTTTATCGAGATATCGAAGAGGCACTTAGAATAACGAAAACAAGAGAAATCACGATAGTCATAGGTGATCTCAATGCAAATATTGGAAAGGGACAAAGCGGAAAGTGTATAGGAAACTATGGTCTGGGAAATCGAAACGAGAGAGGAGACTGTCTGTTAAAATTCTGTCAAGAGCAGAACTTTATTATTACAAACACATTTTTTATGTTACCAAACAGACGACTGTATACATGGCGATCGCCCGCAGATACATCGGAGAAAGTAGTCAGGAACCAGATAGACTACATTATGATCAATGAAAGATACCGTAATGCTGTTAAAGCCGTGAAAGCATATCCTGGATCAGACGTGGCCTCAGATCACAATCCACTTATAGCCAAAATTACACTCACCCTTAAAAATATTAAAAGACATCAAAGAATCCCTACAATAGACACAAGAAAACTTAAAGAACCTAAAGTAAAAGAATGCCTCCAACATGAACTGCATGTGAACTGCAACTAATGGAACACAAACACCAATGATATTGACGAGTACTGGAATCGACTAAAAGATTGTCTACTGGAACCCTGTAAAGAAATATTAAAGACTTCCTCAAGGAGAAAAGAGGAATGGATGAATGACGAGATACTCAATATGATGGAACAACGGAGACAATTTAAAAACAAGGATAACAATAAATACAGAGAGATAAACCACGAGATTAGAAAGACGATAAAGCATTTCTGTATATTTTTTTAAAACTAAAAAAGATCTTCAAGGGAAATTAATCTACACATTCAAACAAATGCACATTATTGTAAAATATCTATAAATAATATCATTAAAATCTCTAATTATTTCAAAGAATTTAGATTGTTTTTTATGTAAAACATTAAAAATACAGTAAATAAGTCTTCAATTGTTATCCATTAATCCTAGATTTTTTTTAATTTATAAACTAGATCTTTTTGTAATACTTTACCAATCGCCAGTAATATATTCAAAACATCTTTAGTTTTTAAAAAGTTAATTTTAACGTGAATTTTTTGTAAATTAAGCTGTAAAATGATTGTCAAACGCCATTATGTAAACCAATTCTTGCAAAATTGTTGCCATCAAATCTAGCGCAAACGTTAATACATAATTCTCTTTTTTATGTAAAGGATATTTTTTAAAAAGTGTGATAGGTGGAAGATCGGATACGTTAGACCATTATCAACTTTTCAACTGTCCACTCATATGAGCCTACTAAGATGACTGAATGCACCGGTTTGCGAATTCTTAGAAAAAGACGGGCTTCGGGTCTGCGGTTGACAGGCCCATTGAAGTCATGTCCAGTCGTACACTTCAGTAATTAGGGCGACATGTATATTATGTAACTTTCAACAGCGGGAATCTCTCGTTCCTGTTCGTTTTCCATCTTTGTATGTGCCGTGGTCGGTCGCTCTGGGTCTGATTTTGAAGCTGACTCTGACTGTAGTTTGATGTGAAATTCAAACTTCAAAAACAAGCTTTGTGGCTGCGGACAGGACAGGCCTCAAATTCTCTCTTTCTCTCCATTACGTATTTTATACGAGATTTTGTTTTACGTCACGAGCGAGGTGATCCTTTGTTAATTATTTGATGGCGGTGGGCAATTACAGGATTCACTTATTATTTAAAGTCAGTTCACTCAGAACGGAAATTATACATAGAGATGATAAAAAATAATAAAGAAAACGCTGATTCTCTATTTTAAATACGTTATTTTTTTTTATTATTTTTTGAAAATTAGCCGAAGAACAAAAAAAGAGAATAGTGAGCATCCCTTCATCTTCTTTGTCTTATTTTAATACTAATAAAAATGCATGCAATGTAATAATAGAAGAAGAAATGGGAATAGAATTGGTCAATTCTGGACGTGTTAGAGGTTAAGAGGCAAAAAAAGAAAAGAAATAGGCGCAATAAAAGACAAAAACAGTCAACTAAAAGCGGAGAAAATAGAAATATTAGAAACTTGGAAAGAACATCATACAGAAATATTTGGAAGCGAACTGGCAAAAGGATACTTTGGCGAAGACGAACTAGTGGAAAGCTTACCGGAGATAACAAGAGAGGAAATGGATGAAGCCATAAGTAGAATCAAACCTGGAAAAGCATGTGTGGAGGACGAAATTGCGACAGAAATGTTAAAGTATCTAGGAGGAAAAGAAAGGAATGGTTATGGATAATTTGCAAATAAGCTTAGAAAAATCAAGAGGTGTCCGATAAATGGGAAAATAATTTAATTCTGACAATACATAAAAAAGGAGACTTGTAAAACTGGAATGGGAGGAGATTCCTACAGGCAAAAGACCACTCGGACGTCCCAGAATGCGATGGAGAGATAACATCTAAGCAGATCTCCGGAAAATGAACATTCTATTTGACCCTAGGTTGATGGAAGACCGAACAAATTGGAAAAAAGTTGTACACTCAGCCAAGACAAAAGGAGAAGAAATTCAATACGAAAACTTGAAAACTATAGAGCAATATCTCTTCTTGTCATTTTCCCATTACTGAGGATCATGATTTCTCCTAATATTCCTAACAATTTTTCTGCATTGGTCTCTATCTTCACCTGCTCTGGTATTCCTGTGACATGTTAGTCAGATGGATATTGTGGAATCTGTCGACCACGATTATTTTTGGCTTAGCTTTATGATTTTCAGACCTTTATTGCTTTCGTACTCAACTCTTCGCAAGAGATTAAATATTTCTTGTTCATTTACTACTATAAGGGTAGTGTCATCAGTAAATCTTAAATTGGAGATTCTCCTACCAGCCACTGTTACTTCACCGGTCTATCCATCTAAAGCCATCCTCATGACATATTTACCATAAATATGTCCGAGTATTGCCGATATAAGCAATCCCCCACTTACCGACCAACGGCTTTGGGCGGATGAGTTGGAAAGTAGGACACTCTTTTGCATAAGAATGCAAAAGGAAAAGGAGAACCACTACAATAAAGACTCATAGAGTAACCTCAGAAAAATCACCGTAGAATTGACACATTAATTGCAAACCGTTACTAATCATGGAAAGCAGAATCTAAGATTCGTCAGAAGAGAGGAAACATATTTATACCACGAGGCCTCTCAGGCCATAAACATGCGAAAACCTCTTGAAGAAATCTTAGAAAGAAGAAAATCTAATTTGGGAATATGGACACGGAATGTTAGAAGTATATCTTTAGCAGAAAAACTTGACAATGCAATTCAATGAAAAGAATGAAAATAGATATACTGGAAATTAGCGAATTGACTAATTGGTTACAAGTGCCTGGTCAGAGTCAGTCAGTGTGTAAAAAGGACGTTAGTGTATTATATTATTCCGGTAACAGCACAGAAGACCCGCATCACATAAATGGCGTAGTATATTATAAACTGAGTAAATGTGTGACCAACTTCGTACCAATCTCGAATTTAATAATATTACTCAAAATAAATATATTTAACGCTCAGTATGCGTATTATATCTGAGTTGATCTTATGAAATGACGGTGATAAACGGTTATGTATCCCTATTCTGTTTTGACTTTTTTATACTATTCTTAACTAAGCATAGACTAACAATAGAATTTTACAGTAAATAGTTATTCTAATATTAATTAATTGTATTTTTATAAAAATTAGAAATGTTGTTATTTATGTATTATTAAGAAAAACAATGCAAAGGTTATTAAGGTACATTAAATAGGGTTACACTATCGTCACAGTAAGTTGATCAGTTATTATGTGTTTTAATTACTTACCAGAATTATTTTGTACAGTTATAGGAAACTTACCTGAAATAAAAAAATATAATTAGTTACAAATAGATATATAGCAAATAAAAATAAACCTCAGTTTACAAAAAGTTTGATTTACCAATTAGACTTTTTATTCAAGTATTTTCAGTAAAATCGCTATGGTTTAAAATAAAATAAACAAGTTGATGATGAAGCTGAATGAGCTATAGAGGCCACAAAATTAATTGTGATAACTTTTTTACATCGTACGATTGAGGACAACTTCTTCTAAAAAAAAATACAATGCTGGGGACTATAAGCAAAAATAAACCGGAGCTTTATGGTGTCGAGTCCTGGACTGTGAATAAAATCGATCTAATTCGCCTTGAGGCTTTCGAAATATGGTGCTATAGAAGAATTTTAAGTTTCCTGGGTGGAGAAGATTCGAAACTCCACAATACTAGAACGTCTCAGCAAGACTACTGAGATCATAAAAAGCATCAAGCAGAGAAAGCTGGAGTATTTCGGACATGTAATGAGAGGTCCCAAATATAGGTTGCTACAAAATATCATACAAAGAAAAATAGCAGGCAAACGAAGTCCAGGACGAAGAAGAACCTCATGGTTGAAGAACTTGTGTTCAGATTTGATCTAAACTGGCAACAGCGCTCCCGCGTCCTACCCCTGACCACCCTTTGGTACAGACCAAAATTTGACGATACGAAAGATTGCATAGAATTCTCTCTCTTTTTTACGTTTAACTGTCCGAGAAGACACAATGCTCTTAAGTTCAACTGCCGCATGGTAACTCATCCGATCACGTCAACAATAACAACTGTAAGTGATAATATTTATTATTCAAGCAACGAGCAAATAAATAGTAATTATTATATTGTCTATCAACCAATTAAGGGTATACTATTTATAAATGAAATACATTTCTACTAATGGAAATATACCAAGTCGAAGGATAATCCGAAGTAATAATACCTTATAATTACTTGTACCCAGCCGAAGTATTTAATTCGGCCCACTTGGACGGTGCAGAGGAACCCAGCCCGTTCCAACTTGCGAGATTGATATGGAGTTGATACGAGCATGCTATTTAGGGTGGCAGTGAATAAAATTAAGATATCTATGATGGTAACCAACGTTCTGAAAGGACATGGTACATGAAGAAAAAGAAACCGAAGCTTCCAGCACAAATTGCGGATAAAGAAGTTAATAGTTCGTTTTTTCACTTAATGCAAGATACCATGATGTTAACTGCTGTTAACTATATTCCTAAAAAGAATAAAAATATTGTTCTTATGAGTACTTTGCCTCACGAAAAGACTATTAGCGACTGAAATGACAAAAAGCCCCAAATTATTTTAAATCACAATTTAATTAGGGAGTAGTGGATACTCTAATATCAGCTTGCAAGTACGTATACATGTGAGAGGAAGAGAAATCGCTGGTCCGTGATTGTTTTTTATAATATGTTTGATATTTCTGCCTACAACGCGTTCATTTTATGGATATCAATAAATCCCCAATGGAATACCAATAAACTGACAAAACGGAGAATTTTTCTTGAGGAATTGGGAAAAATACTGGTGAAATCATTTATCATTTCCATAAAAAATATAACAAGAACTAAACATTTACAAGAACTGGTATTGGAATTTTACAACAGATCAGTGCAAATCCTATGTAAGATTAAAAGAATGGGCTACAAAAAGGGCTTTATAATAAACATCAACAAAATCAAACACATGAAAATGAGGATACAATCACAAACCTTACGGCCACTTAAAAATACGAAGAACTATAGAAAAACGAACTGATCGAAGCAGTTAATGAAATTTTATAGCTGAAAGCTCTCGTCAACAATGAAAATAATACTATCGCAGAGATAAATCGAAGAAATTGCTGAACCAACAGGTTATATTTTTTACCTTATCTCTTTTTTAGATAAAACTCTACAAAACAGTCATGCGTCCATGCTTTAGAGACTTGAACTCAAACAAAAAGTAATGAAAACAGATTAGAATGTTTCGAAAGAAAAGTACAAAGGCATATATGGAACGGTGACTGAGAATGGTGGAAAGTGTGGAAAAGACCATATAACTTCGAACTTTATAAAATTTACCAGAAACCAGATATTGTAAAATATATTAAGATAGGACCTCTGAGGTGGGTACGACAAGTAATGCGAATGGAATGAACTGTGCTGATGAAAATACGTGGTTGTTATAGGATCATAGGATATTTCAGAAAGCCATAAATGGAGAACAGCTCCCAAAGGAATGGACGGCGGCATATATGACATCTATATTTAAGAAAGGAGATAGAAAACGATGCGAAAACTACAGAGGAATAAGCGTAATATCATCAATAGGAAGATTATATGGGAAGATACTGCGAGAAAAGATAGAGCAAGCGATAAAAGGCAAAATCGGAGAGGATCAGGCAGGCTTCACGGCAGGAAGATCATGCATAGACCACATATACACACTGGAACAACTGTTGGAAAAGAAAAAAGCAAAAAATAGAGATATACACTTGGCATTTGTGGACCTGAGAAAGGCGTATGACTCTGTACCAAGGTCAGAACTATGGGAGGCAATGTACAAATTAGAAATACAGACGGAACTCATAGAAGCTACAAAAGCTCTGTATAAAGAAAACAAAGTGTCCATTAAAATGGGAACAAGAATCATAGGAGACTTCACCACAACAAAAGGGCTCCTGCAGGGTTGTTCCACATCTCCAACCCTATTCAAAATATACTTAGAGAAAGCCTTGACTACATGGAAAAGAAAATGCGAAGGCATGGGAGTACCGGTACGGAATGAATACCTATATACATTAAGTTTTGCAGACGATCAAGTAGTGATTGCACAAGACCAAGACGACCTCAGCTACATGATACAGAAACTACAAGAAGAATATACCAAGGCTGGCCTAGATATTAACCTCGCGAAAACAGAGTACATATCTACAAGTGAAGAAGACATAAAAGATCTACAGATTGATGACAACGTAACAATCAAAGGAAAGGATAAATTCAAATACCTGGGGTTTATAATCACGAAAAAGGCAACAACAGAGGAAGAAATTACACAAAGATTAGGACAAACAAGAACAACAATCCGACAACTTAACTCAGTATGGTGGGATAGACACCTAAATATGAAGACAAAAACGCAGATTTATAAAACATTAGTGCGAAGTATTATGACATATGGGGCTGAAAATTGGATCATAAACAAGAAAACCAGCAGTAAGATAGTAGCAACAGAGATGGAATGCCTGCGAAGATGCTGCAGAGTAACAAGAATGGATAGGAGAAGTAATGACGAAATAAAGCAAAGAACATCAATAGAAACAGACATACTAACATATATAGAACAAAAAAGACTAAAGTGGTATGGACATGTAAGAAGAACTAGCGACAGCAGATGGATAAAGAGAATAACCGAATGGAGCCCCATAGGAAGGAGGAAAAGAGGACGACCCCGAAAATCCTGGAGGAACGAAGTAGACGACGCCATGAGTAAGAGAGGACTAAACGATGGAGAATGGAACAACAGAGAGAGATGGAAACGGTTGAGCGAGGGAAGGCAGTGAATACTGTAGAATCCCTAAATATATATATATATATATATATATATATATTATATATATAGGATCATCATCATCTTGGCGCTACAGCCCTTAGAGGGCCTCGACCTTCTCAAGCTTTCTACGCCATTCTATTCTGTCCTTCGCTTGCATTTTCCAGTTGCCGACTCCGATCTTCTCGGCATCTTGTGTTACCCCGTCCATCCCCCTCAGCTTTGGTCTACCCCGTCTTCTCATTCCCATGGGTTGCACTGTTAGAATTTTTTTTATCTTGTTTGACTCAGGGGCCCGGGCTACATGTCCTGCCCACTACAGGCGGTTTCGCTTAATTACAGTGGTAATATCTTTACCACCAAACGTATGCTTGTAGATATTCTGCAGTTCAAAGTTATATCTACGCCTCCATATTCCGTTCTCACAGACCGCTCCGAATATCTTGCGTAGCACCTTTCTTTCAAAAATGGATAGAGCGGATTCATCTGTTTTCGTTAGCATCCATGCCTCTGATCCATATGTGAGAACGGGGACTATCAGTGTTCTATACAGCCTTATACGAGTTTTTTGAGACAGACGTTTGTTAGCTAAGTACTTTGATAGACCATGATAACACCTGTTTGCAATTATTATTCGCCTTTTTATTTCCTCAGATGTGTTATTATTGGGGTTAACCGATATCTCTAGATATATGAACTCTTTGACTGCTTCGAAGTTTTGGTCATTGATGATTAAATTTGTGTCAACATTTCCAGCTCTTGTATTTGTGTTACACGCCATGAATTTGGTTTTATTTTGATTTATCTGTAACCCCATTCGTTCTGCTGCTGCTACTAGCTCGGTTAGGATTTCCGCAGTTCTCGCCCTGGTTCTTGTTATAATGTCCACGTCGTCTGCATATGCTAGAATTTGGACTGATTTATTAAATATTGTTCCCCTGCTATCTAAATTAGCGTCTCGTACAACTTTTTCTAAGGCAACATTAAAAAGCTGACACGCCAGCGCATCTCCCTGCCTTAACCCCCTATTTATTTGAAATGGGGTTGACGAGTCGTTTTGAATTTTTACTGCTGATAGCATCTTCGCCATTGTCACTTTTATCAAACATATGAGTTTTTTTGGTTGTTATAGGATGCAATAGATAAAAGTGACTGGAGAGAAATTCCTGAGGAGGCTAGGGTTGTTAACCCAGAATGAATGAATGAATGAATGAATGAAAACTATATTAAGTTTTAGTTATAAATGAATAAGTGTGTATCATTAGAAAAACAAATCCTAAGGTATTTATTAATTCATAACAGATTTCAAATTTGAGTACTTGTGTTTCGGATTGAAAGTAGGTGAATACCAAGAAGGTGATATCATTATAAAAAATTTGAAACATTTATGTTTAATTATTGCTATTATATAGAAGCTTTGTATTAAAAGTGAAAATTTATATCTTTGTTTTATTTTCGTGAAAAATGTTGATCTGAACTCGAGTTGGGCCAGAGGCTCACGTATTCATGAAAGTAGTTTTGATGCTAGTTTTAGAGACCTTTAGAAAATTTGGGACAGCCAAAGACCACTTTCATCTGATAACTGTTGCTAGAATGTTTTCCAATTTTCCCAGACTAACTTTCGGTGGAATATTTAAGTAAAACAGCATGCCATTCTTAATCGAAGTATTCATTGAAGCGGAAAATCAGAAGTAATATCGAATGACAAGCAATGCTCTCTCCCCATACCTACTCCAAAAACGACTGTTCTCTCTCTAATGAAATAAGTTTCCTAATTAACTGAAATCTTTGGCAACCGTCAATCTCTTTCTGTCCTCTACCACCCTTCACCACCCCCAGGCCCGTCACCGCGCTCCGTTCAGTTATTTCCTTTCGCTGACCACCTTATCGGACATCTATCACTTTTTATGATTGCCACCGCTCAAGAGTTTATGACGGGAACGGTGCTGTGGTCAGGTAACGACCAAAGAATCGCGGTGCGTTCTACTGACCCATTTGTGCACCTACAATGTGGTCAATAACTGCTTGACAAATACCAGAAAACCATAAATAGGTTTTGAAATGTACTTTCATTCAATAAAGTATTATTTTTAAAAATATCTTGATATAACGGAAAATCTAAACTAATTAAAATCTTTTGGGCCTTTTCTCAAGTTGTACATCAAACTAATAGTTTAATTTTGAACAAGTATTTTATTTGAATAACTAGGGCATAGACATAGACAATAGAGATTAAAATACAATTTATATTTGAAACAAAAGCCTTTTGCTTCCTTTTTGACAACCTGGCGTTTTAACACGTTAAGCCCCGGACCATCATGATATAAGTTTTCTGTCAGACCGGAACATTTTTTTAATAATTTTGGAAATAAGAATTTGTATAACTATTTATTTATATTCTAAAATAAAAAAAAAAAACATTTTTTTAAGTAAAAAACAGCATGTACCAACACGGTACACACGGTCTATTTATAATTATTTTTGTAATTTGTTTTATTGTGGACCATGTGTGCCATATTGGCTCACACTAGAAATATATCAAATACCTTCTCCCTAAGATATTTTAAGTTTAAAAATACAAAAACAATTTATTTTTTCAAAGAACATGTATGAATATTCACAAAACACTTAACACACATGCCGGACAAAAAGTGTACACCCTTTTGGCATTCTTCATCGCTGATGTTTATTCTTCACGGTTCGAAAAGTCCTTATAACATACTGAACACCTTTCCCTTTTCTCTTTCTCGTCCAACGTATGCAGAGTTGTTAAAGTGTTTTCAGAAGTTGTTTATGGCATTAAAAGACTTTGAACAATCTGTTCACGGAACTCAGTAATTGAGATAATTGATCAGATAAAAGGCATATATCGAGCACAGTTTAATTTAATAAGTACTTTTCGATCCCTAGATCATCTACAGGGGCATTTCGTCAATTGCGGCCTATCCGACAAGAACAAAATGTCATAAACATATAAATGTACATCACACTACACTACCAAAGGACAAACAAACACTTTAAAATTATTTAAGAAAGGCTACATTATGTGCAGAAGCCGGAGACAGAATTCATTCTTATTTCTGCATAGATACTGTTAATCAATTTGATATTTACAAAATTGGTGTATTATAATCTGTATCTGTCAAAGTTTGTCTGTTTTATATTGTATCTTTAATTTACTAGTCCGGCCCTGAATTTCCAGCGTGCATTTGTTTACATGGTCCGTAGCTTGAAGTTGAATTTACTTTAGATCTTGTTTCTCTCTTTTATACACGCCGCAACCGAGCGCCCGTCCTGTCACTAGCGTTTCATTAACGATTAAAAACAATGTTTTAAAATGTAATAGGCCCAAAATACTTATCGGGAAATGATAAACGTGAATTTAGGTTTTTGGTGAATTCAAAACAAATTTTTTTTACTTATTTTTTTGAGACTTGAAAATCGTTATTTTGGGTTTTTTCAGTTTTAAATAATTTATAACTCAAAAACGATCAAGTTTACAGAAAAACTACAAGAGACTTACTTTGTTTCCTCTTCTTCTCATTGCGCCGTCTCCTTTCGAAGGTTGGCGATCCAAATGGCAATTGTAGTTTTGGAAACTGCTGCGCGAAAGATCTCTGCGGATGAGCGGTCGAACCATCTCCTCAGGTCTTTCAGCCACGAGTTCTGGCGTCTTCCTACTGATCTTTTGCCCTGTACTTTTCCTTCCAGTATAACTTGAAGTAATTCATATCTTTCGCCTCTCAACACATGACCCAAGTATTGCATTTTCCTCTCTTTGATTATTCTAAGTAATTCTTTTTGTTTACACATGCGACGAAGTACCTCAACATTAGTAACTCTTTGTACCCATGGAATCCCTCAACATTCATCTGTATATATACATCTCAAAGGCATCTATTCTTTTTTCTATTTTAGAGTCCATTGTCCAACTTTCACAGCCATACAGTAAGACAGAAAAAACGTAACATCTGATCATTCGGATTCTAAGCTGTAGACTAAGGTCTGATCTTGTAAAAAAATGTTTTCATGCTCATGAATATTTTCCTTGCTTGTTCGATTCTTGATAGGATTTCTTTTTTTGGATTACACTGACTATTGATATTTGTTCCCAAATATTTTATGGAATTTACCTGTTCTATTATTTGATACTTGGCATACACCTGTACGTTTATTGGTGTTTTTGAAAATACTAAAGTTTTAGTTTTGGAAACGTTTAGATGTAAACCGAACATTTCGCTGTGGTGAACTACCGCATTTATTATATTTTGTAGTTCTTGTGAGTTGCTTGCTATTAAGACGGTATCATCAGCATATCTGATGTTGTCTATGCTGATTCCGTTAATCTTAATTCCGCCTTGGACCCTCGTCTAATGCTTCTCTGAATATAGACTCCGAATACAACTTAAAGAGTAGCGGTGATAAGACGCAACCCTGTCTCACTCCTCGTGGAATTGTATGTCTTCGGATGTTGTGTGCTCTATTTCAATTGTTGCCGTTTGGTGCCAGTATAGTTCTGAGATAATTCGCAAGTCTTGTTCGTCAACTCCAGTTGTTCTCAGAATTTCGATCATCTTTTGATGATTAACGCAGTCAAATGCTTTTCGATAGTCAATAAAACATGCATATATTGGGATCTTATGAAAGTAATTATGCAAAAAAAATCTCAGGGAAATATTTTTTCCGAACGAACCCGAGCTTTTCGCCCTGCCTATATCCTCATACTTCTTTTCTGCAGTATAATATTTAAGAGCCGATGCACAGGTTAAACATCCACGGTGGCAACTATACAAACTAGTCAGAATAGTTTTTGATTACATCATCATTTTTTCGCAATTTTCCTCTTTCAAAACCACCGCTTGATTCCTTGGCGTGTTTCAGCTTTTTAATTTCTGCAAACGTAAAAAAAGAGCAAACAACGAGCTACAACGTTGAAACTTTATAGCCGCCGTTGCGGATTTGCTTGATTGGAAAATCAATGAGTTTTTTGATTTTTCAGCAAGTCGGAAAAAGTTTTAGGAAATGTTTTTGGCATGTTCAGGGATACCCGTGACTGCCCGCCCATCTCCGAGCATCACATAATGAAAAGTTCCCGTTTTTTTTTCAGACGGGTTAGCAAGTGTCAGTCGATTAAAATGTTGTACGTATGTTACTTATGAGATGGGGTTGCAGATAAATTGAGTGAAGGGGTTAAAGGAAGAGGGGCGTTTTGATCTTCTGCAATGCTGGAATGTATCGGACAGGTGGGGAATTATAGGATTGAACAAAAAAAAACTCTTTAAATGGCTGGCAATGTAAAGAATATATATTTTTTATTGAGTTCTATAAAGAGGCAAGTTAATATTTATCACATAATACAGAAAATAGAAAAATTAATGGTGACAAACGCCCAAACGAGTGACTTACAGGGTGAGTTTTTAGTTCGACATCGGTCGATAATTCCATTATGGTATAGAATATACAAAAAACTTATTTAAAAAAAATGTGGGCAATGATATTCTCAATACTTGGAAAATATGTGAAATTCTACAAGGTGATTAATAGAATAACTACGTGGTATAGAAAACATGCAATTTTTTAAATGGGACACCCTATGAAATCAACACCATGTATATAAAGAAGTAATACATCAACAATTATTTATTTAAATATAAGGTTGAATGCTCGAATAAATGAACTTTGATCAGATAAAAGGCATATATCGAGCACAGTTTGATTAAATCTTGCCCAAGTACTTTCGATCCCTAGATCATCTTCAGGGGCATCTGAAATAAGCCAAGAAACGTTTTTTTATAACCAAAGAAATTGATTAACTTCGATAAAAACTCGAAGTTTTACGGTTGAAAAAAGGTTTTTTATATGATTAACGTTTATAGACTTAAATATGTTTATGACATCTCTAACAAGATGTCATAAACATATAATTGTACATTACACTACACTACAAATAGACAAACAAACACTTTAAAATAATTTAAGGAGGGCTACATTGCTTGAAGAAGTCGGAGACAGAATGGCTCCTGATCTAACGGAAATGTTGGGGTGACATGTGACAAATGACAACTTGGATGAGCAGTCACAATCATAGATATGTGATCTGCACCTTTTACAATTCTATGAAACTAAGTATTGACCAAAAGTCCAACTGACACTACTATAGGAGGTCACTGATGAAATATAAAATTATATAGAATATTTTTAAGTAGATTGAATAATCCAGATCTCACACTCAAACGTGTCTGTAATAATTAAGGTGTTAGTTTGAGAGCAACTGAAATAGACGAAAAGTAAGAATGCGAGAAGCGGACTAAACAATATGTTAAACAGTGGGTGGTTGACTACAATAAAATGGTCTACCAAGCACTATCTGTAATATAGAAAGGAAGAGATCTGACTATGTAATTAAAATACTAATAATTGAAAATCAAAATGGAAAGCAAAATATATAAATGGGGTGTAATCCAAGTAGTTCAGTTGAACCCCCAGTCAATGGTATAACTATAAAATTACTATGGATGTGCTCAGTGCAGGAAGTCTAAAAAGTCGAGCTGGGTCCCCCACGAGGTGAAGCTGTAATAAAGTTTTTAAAAATAGGTTTAAATTTAGTACAATTTAAATTAATTTGAGTATTAAGACAGTGAGAGTTTTCATTCGTTTCCCTTGTAATCTCCAAATCTTCCAATAAATCCAACTCCATATAGTTTTTCTTTCTACTAATGTCATGTAAGATAGATGAACCAGTGTTGATGTTAAAATTGTGTTTACTGGATAATAAGTGTTGACCAAAACTTGAAGAGTTTGGTCTTTTCAAATGTTCTGAAACTCTAGTGGATAACTTTCTAATGGTTCTACCTACATAAGAGGCATCACAATCATCACATTTTAATTTGTAAATACCACTTTTGTCAAGTGTGTTCATCCTATCTTTGGTGTTGATTAAGAAGGAACCTAAGGTGTTGTGTGACTTGAAGGAAATTTTGATGTTATCGATTGTAGAAGTAAAAAGTTTAGATATTTTATTGGAAATGCTGCTAATGTAGGTGAAGGAGAAATATCTGGTGTTATTTGAAGCAGTAGGTTGAAGAAAACATTGTGATGAATATGCAAGCTTTTCTGCAATTTTTAGTTTAGCTCTATTTAGAAGCTTATAGATAATGTTAGGATCATAACCATTATTGAAAGCAATTTGTTTAAGAGTGTTAAGTTCTGAATTAAAATTATCATTAGAAAGTGGAAATTTGAGTAACCTATGAATGTAACTGTTGAAAGCAGCCATTTTATGTTGGGTTGGATGATTAGATGTATCATGTATAACATAATCTGTTTGGGTAGGTTTTCTGTAAATATTGTACTCTAAAGAATCTTTATTACGGGAAATAGTCATATCCAAGAAGTTCAACTTTTTATCAGATTCTGGTTCCAGAGTAAAAGAGATGTTGGGATGGAGGTTATTAAGATCATCCAGAATCTGTAAAGCATCATCTTGGGTTCCCTGTATGAGAGCTATACAATCATCAACATACCTTGACCAAAAAACTATTTTGTTGTTGTTGTTAACAAACTTCTGTTCTAAGCTGTCTAAGAAAATGTCAGCCAGAAAAGGTGATAGTGGAGATCCCATTGCTAAACCTGTTGGTTGTTTGTATATTTTTTGATTGAATTGAATCTGGATCAGGACTTCTTTCAATTCAATCAAAAAATATACAAACAACCAACAGGTTTAGCAATGGGATCTCCACTATCACCTTTTCTGGCTGACATTTTCTTAGACAGCTTAGAACAGAAGTTTGTTAACAACAACAACAAAATAGTTTTTTGGTCAAGGTATGTTGATGATTGTATAGCTCTCATACAGGGAACCCAAGATGATGCTTTACAGATTCTGGATGATCTTAATAACCTCCATCCCAACATCTCTTTTACTCTGGAACCAGAATCTGATAAAAAGTTGAACTTCTTGGATATGACTATTTCCCGTAATAAAGATTCTTTAGAGTACAATATTTACAGAAAACCTACCCAAACAGATCATGTTATACATGATACATCTAATCATCCAACCCAACATAAAATGGCTGCTTTCAACAGTTACATTCATAGGTTACTCAAATTTCCACTTTCTAATGATAATTTTAATTCAGAACTTTAGACTCTTAAACAAATTGCTTTCAATAATGGTTATGATCCTAACATTATCTATAAGCTTCTAAATAGAGCTAAACTAAAAATTGCAGAAAAGCTTGCATATTCATCACAATGTTTTCTTCAACCTACTGCTTCAAATAACACCAGATATTTCTCCTTCACCTACATTAGCAGCATTTCCAATAAAATATCTAAACTTTTTACTTCTACAATCGATAACATCAAAATTTCCTTCAAGTCACACAACACCTTAGGTTCCTTCTTAATCAACACCAAAGATAGGATGAACACACTTGACAAAAGTGGTATTTACAAATTAAAATGTGATGATTGTGATGCCTCTTATGTAGGTAGAACCATTAGAAAGTTATCCACTAGAGTTTCAGAACATTTGAAAAGACCAAACTCTTCAAGTTTTGGTCAACACTTATTATCCAGTAAACACAATTTTAACATCAACACTGGTTCATCTATCTTACATGACATTAGTAGAAAGAAAAACTATATGGAGTTGGATTTATTGGAAGATTTGGAGATTACAAGGGAAACGAATGAAAACTCTCACTGTCTTAATACTCAAATTAATTTAAATTGTACTAAATTTAAACCTATTTTTAAAAACTTTATTACAGCTTCACCTCGTGGGGGACCCAGCTCGACTTTTTAGACTTCCTGCACTGAGCACATCCATAGTAATTTTATAGTTATACCATTGACTGGGGGTTCAACTGAACTACTTGGATTACACCCCATTTATATATTTTGCTTTCCATTTTGATTTTCAATTATTAGTATTTTAATTACATAGTCAGATCTCTTCCTTTCTATATTACAGATAGTGCTTGGTAGACCATTTTATTGTAGTCAACCACCCACTGTTTAACATATTGTTTAGTCCGCTTCTCGCATTCTTACTTTTCGTCTATTTCAGTTGCTCTCAAACTAACACCTTAATTATTACAGACACGTTTGAGTGTGAGATCTGGATTATTCAATCTACTTAAAAATATTCTATATAATTTTATATTTCATCAGTGACCTCCTATAGTAGTGTCAGTTGGACTTTTGGTCAATACTTAGTTTCATAGAATTGTAAAAGGTGCAGATCACATATCTATGATTGTGACTGCTCATCCAAGTTGTCATTTGTCACATGTCACCCCAACATTTCCGTTAGATCAGGAGCCATTCTGTCTCCGACTTCTTCAAGCAATGTAGCCCTCCTTAAATTATTTTAAAGTGTTTGTTTGTCTATTTGTAGTGTAGTGTAATGTACAATTATATGTTTATGACATCTTGTTCTTGCCGGATAGGCCACAATTGACGAAGTAAGTCTATAAACGTTAATCATATAAAAAACCTTTTTTCAACCGTAAAACTTCGAGTTTTTATCGAAGTTAATCAATTTCTTTGGTTATAAAAAAACGTTTCTTGGCTTATTTCAGATGCCCCTGAAGATGATCTAGGGATCGAAAGTACTTGGGCAAGATTTAATCAAACTGTGCTCGATATATGCCTTTTATCTGATCAAAGTTCAATTATTTATTTTATATAATAAAGTAAAAAATATATTGTAGTTTTTAAATTAAGTCTGAAATCATTGACAAAAATTGGTATACAGGGTGAACTACAAAAAAAAATAAGATTTTCTCAAATTTTTTAAATGGATCACCCTATATTTTATTAAATTTATTAAATTAAACTCATTTCTTTTTGAGATATTTTTAGCTTTCTTCGATTAGTTTATATTTTTCTGGCATCCATCATCCATGTCTACTGGGCTCTTCGCATTTCTTTTTTAATTGTTTGGTTGATTTCTTGGTATTTCTCATCATATACAGAATGTCATGAGTCATTCATTCTTTATTTTTTACTCTTGTTTTTCTTTCCCAGATGTTCTTTTTCCACATTTAGCATGACGTCTTTGATATAACTCCATTTTTCTTCTACACTCTGTTCTTGTTGTTTAGCGGTTGCTAGTTTTTCTCTCATCCCATCTTTTACGTTCTGGCGAACTACAAGGTCTTTTAGAGTGTCATAATCCAGGTTCTGTTTAGGTTTACTTTTGATGAGTTTCTTTAGTTTGAGTTCTATATGGTCCACTAATGGGTCGTGATCCGATGAGACGTCTGCTACTGGGAAGGTTTTCGCCAAAGTCAAGCTGTTCTTAAATCTTTTGTTAATGAGAATAAAGTCTATATGGTTTCTGATGATATTGTTGGCTGTATCTACAGATGACTTACATGTATAAAGTCGTCTTGAGGAAGTCTAAACCAGTTGTTAGCAATGGTAAAATCTTCTCCCCGACAAAATTGGATAAGTTGGTCTCCCCTTTCGTTATTCTCGCCTAAGCCGTGTTGTCCGACGATGTCTTCTATTTTGCTTTTGCCAACTTTAGCATTGAAATCACCCATGATGATGGTAAGCTTGTTCTTTTTGGCATATTTTAGTGCTTTTTGTACAACTGCGTAGAACTCCTCGATATCCTCTTCTGGCTTTTCTGATGTTGGACCGTAAATTTGAATGATGTTCGTATTAACGGATCTGCTTTGTAGCTTCATCAGAATGACTCTATCAGAGAGAGGTAGGACGCCGATCACAGCCCCAGCGACCTTTTTGCTCAGAATCACCGCTACGCCATTCCAGTGATGTGGTTTATCGTTTCCCGCATAATATACTATATTCTCCATTCCGGAATGCTCCAAAAATGATTTTTTCGTGTGGAGCTATATAAAATACCTTGTGTATCAGAAGCCTCCAACAACGCCAGAAGATATGAAAAATAAAATAAGAGAAAGTTTTAATAAAATTGACTTACAAATGTTAAGAAATGTGGCTCGGTCGTTTGAATATCGGTTACAAACTTGTATAGACGTTGAAGGTGGACTTTTAACATTTACTTTAGACTTATTTCCTTAAATATCACATTAATTGTTACATTAATTGCATATTATTATGGTTTATATTTTTTGTTAGTTACTTATTGAATAAAAATAATTTTGTTATATTATCACTTAATACTCAATACTTTACTTATTTCTACTAATTTTTACTAATCTACGCATAACTTTTGAATAAGTATTTTGATTATATAAACGAAAGCTAAAACGAATATTCGAATTAGCCAGTTTGTTGTCACCGAAACGTTGAATGACATCCTTCATTGACAATTCCATGAATTCGAAAACGTCTCTTTGCTACTTCTAGCAGGTAATTAGTGTGCATCTAACCGCTGCCTGTCACAGTCATGACTGGCGAACTGTATTTGATTGATTGATTGTCCATCATAATGATTGTTCGAATCCATCTATCTGCGGAGCGACGTTTTGCCCTGGAACCCTGTCACCGCACCACGCACTGTCGCTGTGTGCAGGTAAATGGAACACACTTTGTACAGGACGGACGAAAATGCCGTTAAGTAAAGAGGGCTGTTAGGATTCCAGCCAAAAAAATCGAAAGGTGCTCAATATTTTATATTAAATTGGTTAAATAATGGAAATCTGAGACACAAATTATGTGAAATTATAAAATAATATTGGCCACATATAACAATTAACCACACTAAGGCACTTCTGGCAGAAAGAGGTATTTCTTGAATTTAACAAATGCCTCCTAAGCATGTATAATTCAAATGTGCTGACACAAACATATTTACACGAAAAATAATTCTTACAGAGATGTTTTTATAGCATAAGTGAATAATTGTTTGCAGTTTGGATTAAATTTGTGGTTAAATTGGATTTTAGGGCAATGAACATAACCTATAGATATATTTGACGTGCAATACTCAGTTTAGGGCACTCTAGATAACCAAATATATTTTCCTCAAGGCACCGCGTCACAGTGTTGCCGTATTTATTTTAGTAAAATATGTATATCAATGTTAAAGATATAAAGTTACTTTTACGAAATAATAATTTGTGTTATGAGAAGCTACAAATTTTGAATAAGTATAAAACTTGCCATACTTTTTTTTGTAAAATGTATATGAAGGTTTAAAATATAAGTTACTTTTACGAAATTATAATTTGTATTATGAGAAGCTCTATTTCTCTTATATATATGGTAATTTGATTAATACTATTAATTTTTTATATCCTTTTGATCAATTTTATTGTATATTAATTTAATTATTATTTTTAGTTTAATTAAAATTATGATTTTTTATATAATTTCAATGCATTTTTATAATATTATGTGAGAGTATGACAAAACTGGAGACTTGGCAACTCTGACACCATTTAAGCGTTGTTAAATGTCATATAAAAGCTTGGTTATGTAGAGTGCCCTAAACTGAGTAATGCCCTATTTCTCTTTAAATGTAGGCTTAATATACGTCAGTGTTGCCATATACTCAATTATTTCATACTCTCACATATAAAATTATGGGCAACAGCACTTAATATAATTCTATGAAATGAAAATTTAAAACAAACAAAAACGCGAAAAATACATATACAATTAAAAGCATAAAATTATACCTGTAAATATTAAAAAATAAAATTATATCTTGCATTTAAAATGTACTTATATAATAAAAACCATTAAAATTATGCCTAAGGTAAAAATTAATAGTTTAGAAACTAGATTTATGAATGCTTTTTAATATGAATTCAAAAATTATGGCTTCTCACAACAAAAGATTATAATTTCGTCAAAATATCTTTATATTTTAAAAACTCCTATACTTTATACAAAAAAATATGGCAACACTGTGATGCACAAACATATAATCGAGATGCCAAGGTTATGTTCATTGCCCTAAAAACCAATTTAACCAAATTTGTTGTAGCAAAATATTTCTATATTTGTCTATATTTTATTAATGTTTTTATTTTTTTACTTATGCTTGTTTCCGTGTATTTTTTTACGGAATCCATAATTTCACACCTTTAATAGTAGAGTGACATAACTCAAAATTTTTAAATTTTGAGTTTTAGTTATAAAACGACCAAACGTAGTACCTTCTATTGATTTAATGCTAACACATGTTGAAATCGGACACTGTAGGTAGATTTCTACTTGGGTCGGTTTATTACCGAACTGTTTCTTTTGGACGGTTCAGTTATAAACTGACTCGTTTAAGTGTTACCTCAGCAGCGGAAGGAAGAGCACCGTTATTAGTTCAAAAGTTTAGAATTGTGTCAGTTTATCACTTAAACTGGCAGTTTGATTAAAAATTTAACCTATTTTAGGACAATATTCTTATTTTTGTCTATAAATAATTAATGTTGTTTGTTAAAAAATGTGTTTATGTTTTTTTACTTATGCTTGTTTCCATGTATTTTTTTACGGAATCAATACTTTCACACTTATAATAACAGAGTGGCACAACTCAAAATTTTTAAATTTCGAGTTTTAGTTATAAAATGACCAAACGTAGTACCCTCTATTGATTTCATACTAACACATGTTGAAATGTACCCCACCTCTGTGGGGTACATTTCTACTTGGGTCGGTTTATTACCGAACTTTTACATTTGGGCGGTTTGTTTATAAACGGACTCGTTTTAATGTTACATCAGCAGATGAAAGAAGAGCACCGTCGTTAGATGAAACACTGTCAAACACCAATATTTTCATTCTGGCATGCATCATTTGCAGCTACCTTCACTGCAGCGTATTCTAGATGATATCCATAAATAAAAGAGTACTGTAAATTGTTAAGATGCTAAATATATTTATTAAATTATTTATTTCGACATACACATTTTAGTATTACATACTTTTTTGGGACATGCCGTATATAACTGTAACAACAGATGGGTATTGTGGACTGTCGCTCTGCATTCGTGTTTGAATATCACCCACAGCCATTTATTTTTATGTATAGTCAACAAAAGGATCTCAGATGATTTTCAGTTAATGGTTTTAAGGGTGGAATGACGTTCGACTGAATTATTGTAATGAAACAACCGTTCTCTCTTTTATTACGACAAATAACTAATGTACTTTGGCGTTTTTTCAATTTGTTTTGATAAAACCTATTCAAAGATAAGAATTTTGTTGTTATTTGTACTTCTTTATTTAAGATGTTTTAACGTATTTACATATCTGGCATATTTTGTATAAATTTCATATTTTTACAAGAAATAACGTATATCTGCAAAAAATGTATAATGCCAATATTTTCTGAATATGACGACCTTTTCTCGAAATTGTTAATTCAAATTCCCTGAGTAATAAAATCTCTGTTTCTTTGACTCATTTTAGTCGTATCTGCTATTGTAATAAAAAGTTACAAGTTACAAACTGGTAAATAATTAACAACCCTAATATACAAACGGACTATTTTACCATGATTTGGAACAAGTCTTAAAATCAATGAAGAAACATCACACTACAATAGTAATGGGCGACTTCAATGCCAAAGTTGGAGAGGGAAGAGTGGATGGATATGTGGCGGAATATGGTCTAGGGAATAAAAATGAACGTGGTGACCGTTTGATACAATTTTGCCAGACGGAAGAATTTGTAATAGCTAATACACTTTTTAAGATACCAAAAAGAAGATTGTATACATGGAAATCTCCCGGTGATACAACGAATAGAATAATCCGAAATCAAATTGACTTTGTCCTCATTAGACAAAGATTTCGCAATTCTATACTGTCTGCCAAAACTTTCTCTGGAGCGGACATCGGTTCAGACCATAACCCCATAGTAGTCACATTATGAACAAAATTGAAACTGGTTAAAAAACCCACACAAAGTAGAATTGATATTAAGAGATTAAGGGAACCACAAACAAAGAAACAAACTGTAAAAACTCTTACTGAAAATCTACGTAATGCCCAAGAACTGAACAAAAGTAGTTATAATATTGATCAGAAATGGAAAAATATAAAAGTAGCAATAATTAAAACAGCAAATGAAAACTGAAAACCAAAGAAAAGAGAACATAAAGACTGGATGACTGAAGAAATACTACTATTATTGAATGAAAGAAAATCATTCAAAACAAAAAATCCAATTAAATATAATGAAACTGATCGATTAATTAAAAAGAGAATAAAAGAAGCTAAGGATAGAATGTTACATGAGCAAAGACACCTTCTCGTAAAAATGTGAAAAAACTCTTCAAGGACCCGATTCAAAAGGACAATTGACAATGGCGTACTGCTTAGGGACTCAAAAAACCGAGAAGTAACTTTTTAACCAGCACCTGACCGATAACTTGATATCTTCGAGAATCCAACTTCAGAGCTGAAAAATTATACCTCATTTTTGGATAAATATTGTAAATTGAACACTCCCGATGAAAGTATCTTATGAAAAAAATATACTGACATTTTCTGCAATAAGACCATAATAAAAATTCGATCAATTGCTGCCAATAACTAGATTTATTAAGTATAGCTCATTTAATGATAGGAGTTTAAAAATAGATGTTACAATTTCCTTTTCTGATCATTATCATCATCATATGTAAACTTCTTACATTCACAGGTCTCCTTTATCCTCTTCCAGTGTACACTATCCTATGGTTTCTGCAATTTCTGCTGTTTTCGTAAGTCACCCATCCGTCTTGTTGGTGGTCTACCTCAGTATCTCTTGTTTTGTCTAGGTTTCCATTCTATGAATCTTTTGGTGCACCTATTATCATTTAAATGTGCTATATGGCCAGCCCATCTTAGTAAATAGGCTGTGTGCCTAGGGTCTCATAATAAGATTTTTCCCATGTAAATCTCTATAAGAAATTCTAAGGTTTTTGAGCATTTTGGGGTGGGGGTCGAACGGCTAGTTGGATCGTGGTATATAAAATGTCTTATGACAGAATTTAGCTACAATTATAAATAAAAAGTAAACATAGCGGCATACCAAAGGGGTATGTGTTTAAACACGTATATTTGCTACTATCGGACCAATCGTAACGTGAGAGTGTATTTGGCTTGTGCAATATCTTCTATGACATCTGCTGTTTTAGTCCTCTTTTTTACTATCGTATTTGGTACATATTATCGTTCGTTTCATAATCAATCTACATTTCTCTGTAATAATTACATATTTATGTCTTCATCGTTTCGATATTTTGGTACATTTTTATTTTTCTTTTATCGCTGCTATAGAAACGATATCATACGCATATCTAACGATATTAATGAAAGAACAATAAACAATCTAATGTTTTATTCGAACAATTAACAGGTAATTTTCCATTAAATGCATTTTACGGTGCGTAAACCTTGATTTTGAGCCGATTCATGTGGGAATAGTAGCTGTGCACGGTATATTACAAGACCGATTATGCTAATAAATCGTTGTAATAAATCCTAAAGTCTGATTCGGTTCAAAGACGTTGTTGCTATGTATACATATACGGAATGTGTACGAGTATATGTATAGTTGTTAAGTTACTCGTGGTAATGACAAACTTGAACTCATGCAGATATACATATGAAACAAATTTGTATAAAACTTGTTACAACAATATATCTCTGCCTGCTATATTTCGAGAACTTGATATCAATATTTACAATTTCGTATTTACTCCAGAAGAGATTGTTAAAAAAGAAAGCGTGGACCATTTAAATTTGTTATTGAAGAAATATAAATGAAGTGATGAATTGTATGCAAATGAGAGACCATTTTTAAAAAGTGAGTATTCGTTGGAGTCCCGTCAAGTAAACATCAGATCGATAGCAAATAAATAAAGCCATGATTACGGCGATAATTAAAACCCCCATTGTGTTTTATATTTAAAAGTTTTTACTTGCAAAAATTAAAATCCTATTATAAAAAGTCTAGGCACTATCGGACGATAGTGTGAGATAGGTGTGCGGAGAAATAAAAACAGACAATATGTTTTCCCAATCGACAACACCAAGTGAAACATTACTTGATGAAAATCAAGCAAAAAGCTAAAATGAGCATATGCATTACAACACATAATGACACACAATTTGGCTTTAGAAATGATACGGACACAGGAGATGCTTCGTTCGGCTTGAATGTGCTAGCTCAGAGATGCATGGATATGAATCAGGACATGTACTTATGGTTTGTAGATTTTGAAAAGGCATTTGATAACGTAAAACATAAAAAGCTTGTAGAAATATTAAAAAGCAAAAATATTGCTTTTTAATATTTCAGTGAAGCGGTATTTAAAGAAACGCTCTCAGATTCAATAGAAGGTATATCTATCAATGAAGAAGTTTTAAATAACTTGCGTTTTGCAGACCATACAGTAATAATGACGGATAACAACAATGATTTACAGAGCATCATGCAACGACTTAATGAATACTATCATGAATACGAACTAAGGATGAATTTGAAAAAAACTAAATGCATGATCATGCCCAAAACAGCATATGCATCCAATTGATTGTTAAGGATACTGTAATTGAAAGTGTGGATACCTGCAAATACTTAGGAATATGGATAATATCAAATGTAGACCAAACCAAAGAAATTAAGACACGTTAGGACTACGCCTAAGGACGCTTCGGTGTTACGTACTCACTACTCTTCTTTATGGCTTGGAAACATGAACACTAAAACAAGTGCATTTCAATAAGTTGACCGCCTTTAAATTTTGATGTTACAGAAGAATCCTACGAATATCATGGACTCAAAGAATTTTAAACACAGAAGTTACTAGAAGAATAGGAATGGAAGCTAAAATAATATTGACTATCAAAAGAAGAAAACTTGAGTACTTGAGCCATGTTATGAGAAGGCAAAGATACTCATTATTGCAGCTTATTATGCAAGGCAAAATTTCAGGAAAGCGAAATGTGGGAAGACGAAGAATATCGTGGCTTAAAAACTTGAGGGAATGATTTGAATGCGGTAGTGCAGAACTATTTAGAGCGGCAGTCAAGAGGGTCCGCAAAGCCAAGATGATTTCCAACCTTCAATAGAAGATAGAACTTCAAAAGAAGAAGACTACAACGCAGGCAAAACAAGAAAAAGAAAATCTAAATACGTAAATATTTCATACAACCCATCAAATTCTAAATAGATACACTAGAAAAGAAAAAAGGGGGAAAATATTTTTAAATACCTTTTTTTTTTCAAAATAATTCAACATCTAAAAAAGATACAGCAAAATGCTACAGAACAGACAAACAGTTGAACCTTTAAGAATACCTAGGCCAGTAAGCAGATTAGGTTAAATATAAAATGCTAGTTACTCATTGAGTTGTTATGTTAATAAAATAAATAAAGAATTTTCAAAAGGTAAAAAAAAAGACTTGAATCAAATTTTGTGCACAAAATCAAGAGCAGCGTCTTAAGGAAAAATGAAGGGAAAGAGGGAACTTGATTTATGCCATATGTAAATAATAGGTACATATAATGAATGCTTCATGTGATTTTTCATAAGAAATTTAATTTCTTTTTAAAGAAAAAACAAGATAAGATAATTATCTAATAAATGTACCAGTGATGCTGTTTTCTGTACTACATAAAGTTTATCAAGCACTAAACAATAATCTTTACACTGCCAATATTTTTTGTGACTATGCCAAAGATTTTGATTGTGTAAATCAGGACATTTTGATAAAAAAACTAAATTTCTACGGAATTCGAGTCACTTCTTTGAATTGGCTCCAATCTTACTTGAGGAATAGGAATCAACTAGTTACAGCTCATGATACTGATTCTAGCCAGAAAAGCATTTTATGTGGAGTACCAGAAGGTTCAGTATTTTGTCCTTTACTTTTCCTTATCTTTATAAATGACATCACTAACTTAAAAATCGATGGAAAATTTTTTCTTTTTGCTGATGATACCAGTATCACCTGGAGAAACTCTAATATTGCAACTCTTTATGCAACTATAACTTCTGATCTACTTAAAATAAAAACCTGGTCCGACTCTAATTTACTCTATTTTAACGTGTATAAGATAATAGCATTATCCTATAAAGGAAATCTTCAACCTTTGCTTCTTAATAACAGCCAGATCAGCATCGTTGATTCTGTAAAATTTCTTGGTATTTTTATAGACAGCAACCTTAAATGGTCCCTTAATATCGATTTGTTAAGTAATAAACTAGCCTCAGCCTTCTATGCAAGATCTCTTTCGAAAGAAATCAATTTAGGATCTTCCATAAGAACATATTTTTCTTTGATCGAGTACCATCTTCCTTTTTGGGGTTCTAGTACAGTTACCCAATTTGATTTTATTTTTAAATTACAAAAAAGAGCAATATGGTATCTTTTTGGCATCAGTAGAATAACACATTGAAGAAGCTACTTCAAAAATCACGAGAATTAAACTCTTCCCTTTTTAAATATTTTAGAAGCTGCTTGCTTAATTATTAAACACCCACATGTTTTTCCAGCAAGACCTAATCATCACTATTCCACCGGAAATTCAACCTTTGATGTGTATTTACCGATCCTCTCCACTTAGTAAAAAAATCTATATTATATTTGGCAAAACAATTATACAACCATCTCCCTTTGCAACTTAAATCTACAACTTATTTTCTTAAGTTCCGTAAATTGACAAAATTTAACTATCTATCTGAAAGACCATATAATTCAGTGGAAGAGTTTCTTAACGAATAACTAAGAAATTACAGTACGTTTAGATAAAAGCAACTAAAGCATTTTTATAAAAATTTGGGTATCACATACAGCAAATTAAACTTGTTAAATTTTGCAATGGGTTGTATATTTTATTATCTTTTATTTTGTGATATTGACGATTTATGTAATTTTAGTAAATTTTAAATTGTGATTGTTATTTTTTCGACTTTTTCTAAACTTTGTCCATGAAATTGTACAATTTTCAGTGACAATAAAGCACATTTCTATTATATTCTATTCTTTCTGTTACGTCAAACTAGATTTTTGTTGATAGCTCTTTTTCTTAACTTTCTCGGAGCCCGGTTAAGGAACTTGTTAACGTAGACTTGATGATTGGTTAAATTTGTAGGAAACTAAAAGAAGCAAGAGAAGTACAATACTCACTACTTAATAGAAGATCAAGTTATAACAAAAATATTGGACATAAATCCAATAATAAAAATATATAAAATATCCAATAAATAAAACATCCAATAATTAATTTCCAAAATTTAATCCTGTTGTCAATAAAGACAGTCAATCACACGTAGTTTTTAAAGAAAATTGTAAACACTGTAACTACACGTCATGACCACCCCCGTAATATATTAAATACCTATACATATTTACCGTACTATAAATGGAATAATATCAAAAAACGTTTTGCCGTTCCGATCACCCCTACCATCGACTAATATAATCCGAATTAATGCCTACAATTGTTGTGGTTTAGGAACCGTTTGATGTGATTGTTGCCTCATTTGGTGCTGACACACGCGCGCTCTCTCAAAGACAATCAAACAAAGATAGAGCTCCGTGGCATTATTAAAACGCTCAAAGACCTCTCCATCCAGTAAAATCGGATCCTTTCCATCGATGCTGTTGCTTCTACAACTGCTCTGTTGCTCTGTTGTTGATGGAGTCGCTCGCGAAAGTACAAAGACTATGCCGCGAGCGTGTTCGGTTATTTTTGAGCTGTCATTAATAAATTGGGGTGGTAGAGAGAGAGGATGATATGATACCGAGCCGCGGGCCTCATCGCCGACTCGACGAAAACGAAGTGCTGATGGTGCTGGAGCTTAGGCAAAGATCAGATCATTTGAAAACGTTCTGTTGTATGTAACGCTTGTTGCAGCCTTTTATGTCTGCGTTCAGAATAAATGCCCTAAATACAAGGATTGTTTGATATCTCTTTTTAACTATATATTAATTTCAGGAGAGCAGTGTGACCGCCGCGGGGGACACACTTCATTTTGTTATAAACCTGTGTTGTAATTTTAATTTTAATAACATCAATTTACAATATTAAGTTACAATGTACAGATGTGCTTCGATATTAAAATTAATATTTTTTGAAAAAGTTACACCAGTTAAAGTTACCATATTTTCCATAAAATCAAAGCATTATCAAACGAATATCAAACATTTATTTGACAAGTTGCTGTTTCGTGGTTTGTAATTTCCTTTAGTAACACAACTTTGACCACACTATTTACTTTTCTGTTTGTAGTGGAAATCCAACACACTTCATTCATAAGCTACCTAGTAAAAATCATAAAAAGTGAAAAAACCCTTATTTTTGCATTAGTTTGTAAATGTTAAAAACTTTCGTTTTTTCTATAATGACATTTAGCACACAATAAGTATAAATAATATACAGTGTGGCCTTGGATGCTATTTTGGAAGAAAAGCATCTCTTTGCAATCAAAGTCTTAGTTCAGAAATACCTCGATCAGCAAAAAAATGTTTTCGCCTGTTGTAGCAACTATGAGAAAGCGTTAGAATCATTACATCCTTCAGGGTAATTACTATTTAAATGGGAATAAGCCACAATTAAAGGTTAAAGTACGTTTATTGACGTTTCAATTTCCACTTCGGAAATCGTTCTCAAAATACAAACATTAGTAAATTAAACAAATTTTGTTTTTTTGTTACTTAGTGAAAAATTCTTTTAATAATTTAATTTTATCTGACTCACCTATATTGACAATTCAGACATACATTATACATTTTAAAGTAGACGACTTTAAAATGATATTGCCAATATTGTTGAGTTGCGTTCCTGGGACGACTTTACTTATAAGATAGTTCATTCGATTACATGAAATCAACTTTAACTTGAGAATATCCGTCAGAAAAGATCATAACATGTAATTCGTCTTTACAAAGACAAATACATGCCATGATGACAGTAAAATTCTCCTGTTAGTGATTGCATAGTAAATTATGAGCGAAAAACCAGGAAAAAAACCTCATAATACTATCCCGACATGGTAAATATTTGATCTTGCATTTAGTTTACCTTTAACAAACACCAAATTCCGATTTTATATGTTTGTTATTTAAAAAACATAAATGATGTATCCTCTACATGTTACTGACTGACCAATACTGGTATTTTCCTTTTAATAACTTCCTCTTTCAATATGGGTAACCAGATCCTACTACATTCTGCCGAGGAATTCGCGACACAATTGGTCTCATTTAGCATAATTAGAGCCGCTTCTTTGATTTTTCTCTTTTCACTGTTTCTTTTAGGACTATATTTGAATCATTCCATAGAACCCTATGTTCATTATCCCATGCGTGTTTACATATTTGAGATCTATCAAATTCTCTATTTTTAATATATAGCTTCAGAACAATATCCTTCAGAGCTTACCACCAAGGACATCCCGATTATTAAAATCTGCATTGGAATCAAAGAAAAATATCAAGTATTGCGATATGGTAAATAATATGAAGAATACCTTGGACAGATAGAGTGACCAATACAGAGGTATACTAGGGCGGTCCGATAAGTAAAAAATAAAAACGAAAGTTTTGGAAAAGCGGCAATTTATTTCTCAACAAAGTCTCCTTTTAGCTCTATATTCTTTGACCCAGAGATGCTACAACTTCTTTAAACCGTCTAAAAAATACGAGGCCTGCAAAAAAGGCTTCTGTGGCAGCGATGACCTCCTCATTCTTAATTTTCTGTCCAGAGTGTGACTTTTTTAAGTTTAAAAACAAAAAGTAGTCGCATGGGGCAAAATCTGGAGAATACAGTGGATAGGGTAACAGTTCGTAGCCCAATTCAACCAATTTCGCCATAGCGACGGCGTAGATCTGGGTCGTTGCATTATCATGGTGAAAGAGCACTTTTTCTTTAAATTTTTCCCCAAATGGGCTAGGTTTTTCTGCAATTCGGCGTCAAATCGGCGCAATAGTTCGGTGTAGTAGAGGCCTGTGACCGTTTTGCCCTTCTCCACTTAGTGAATGTGGAAAACCCCTTGTGAATCCCAGAAAATAGTGGCCATCACCTCTCCGGTCGATAGTACAGTTTTCGCCTTCACGTTCACCGGGTACCGTCCACTGTTTTGACTGTTCCTTGGTCTCTAATGTGTATCAGTATATTTTTGTTTCTTCAACGGTTACGAAACAACGTAGAAACTCCTTCATATAGCGTCAAACACAGTTCTGGAGTAGTCTCACGGTTGCGCTTGTTGCTCGGAGTGAGCAAAGGCGGCACCTATCACGCCGACAGCTTTGTCATGGCCAAAATTTAATGCAGGATATGACATATGCAATCTTTTGAGGTGCCGACTGTTTCAGATATCACGCACAACTTCAGCCGGTGGTCTGCCAATACGAGATCGTAGAGTCTCGTCTTGTTATTATCCGTGGTACCCATTTTCGGCACACGGCGGCGTGGCTCATCAAAAAGCAAAGTGCGACCACATAGAAAACTCGTTAAACCAATTTTTGACGGTTGCCATTGACGGTTGACGAAGGAGAAGAGTCATAGTACACAGCATCCAAGCGCTCTTTGATTCTCTGCCCGATTTTCCTAATTAATAATAAACAAAAATCCAATAAATAAACAAAAATCTAATCATAGACCCCTATTGCTCTTTTTACAATCTTCTCAAATCCCACTTTCATGCTCACTTTCAAACGCAGTCAAAACAAAACTATGAGTCCAATTCGGCTGAAAGTATGGCATTAGCCGTCTTCAAGAATGTATTACATGATAGTAGATTTCTCTTGAGATATTGGCGCCATCGGGTGGTGAGGTTTAGGTACTTATCGGACCGCCTACGTAGAAAGGTCGAATTTCATGTGTTTTGAAATGATCAGACAGCCTAATACAAGAGATACTGAAAGGCAGAGTTGAAGGTAGGAGAGGGTAAGCTAGGCCTGACTGAGACAAGACAGCCAGAAGCTGTAAACATAATACTTACAGCACAAATAAAAAAAAACATATCGTATGAGAGTCGCCAATCTTCGGTAAAAGTCCGCACATAAAGAAGAAAACTATGTGTTTATCTATTTATCTTTATCAAGAGATGATTTCGCCCATTTTAATTCATAGGGATTTCTCGATTTGGGTAACATTATCCTCAACAATTTTCACTTAGCCGGTACATGTCATTTTTATCTAACATATATCAACAAGGAAATGATTACATACCACTTCGAGTGAATAGAGTGATCAATGGATAATACGTCAGTGCTAAGACAGCCGGCTCTATGTTTAAAAGCGGATTAACGGTCACGAACACAACTCGCCAAAACCGCTCCTGCTTTGCACTTACATTATATTTTCAGTAGCAGTGGCGAAGCTAAAGTTTGTGAGTGATGGATTCGTAAGCCATCACAATCCATCTTGTCAAAGACACTACCTTTCTCATATCCGTCACTGTCCACAATTTTCGTCTCTTGTGAGTTACGTCCGTCATTCCGCCGTCCTTTCCTATAATTCACAGCCGGTCCCCGTGTCCCTGCCGCCTCCTACTTCACCGCCACGATCGATACATTATGACTGACTGTGCCACACGTTTCCACGATATACGAAAGAAAAATAGTGTTGGAGACATGATCTGACTTTGGTATGCATTTGCATAAATTAGGCTTATTTCCGAAACTGAACTATTAAAAACATTTTTTAATATTTTTTTTCAATGACAAAAATTGAAGTAAATCATAAAATTAGGTTTTTCAAATTGAAATAAATTAACAATATAAATGGTTACAAAATATTACTTGTGAAAAAAGTGAAAAATTCTATTAAAAAAAATTGTAACTATCGAAAGACCCATCAGAAACGGTGGGTGCCAGTGGGTAACAACATAACTGTTGCGTACTAATCTGAATACAATATCTTGTATTCAGAAGAACTTTTTAGACGCAAGCTTCTAAAGTCGTCAAAGAATCATAACAATGAAACGATCGTTAGTAATTTTCAAATTATCGCTTTGAATTATCCGAAAAATCCCAAGCAACCTACTCAGGTAATTTTACCAATGAAAGGAGAGTTAAAGATTACGAAATGTAAACAGATCCTTCATATACGTCGAGGATCGAGGGGGTGATTTCTTAATTTTAAGAAACCGTTATGAGCCCAGTGTTATTCAAGGGCGCGAGTTGAGATCAGTTCGAATCCAGGATTGGGTGAGCTCGAAGCTCCTGTTTGCGCTAGTTGTAGCATTTTTAAATTCTTTGGTATATACTGAAATCCCCTCGTATATGTTAAAACACCGAAGAATATTTTCAATGTATTTCTGTTTCCTATCGTACGTATTAAAACACCGAAATATTGTTTCAATCCTTTTTGCGTCGACGAGTTGATAATAAACACATTTTTAAAGTTTGTTTATATATCACAGATGCATATTTCCTCGGTATTCTTTGATCGTTAAGCCGCCTAATATTGCGCGTTAAATAAATATTCCCGTTTATATGTTTTGTTTATATCATGTTAAGTTGGGCGAATGAATTTTAAAGATAATTACGTCACTGTCGCTGAGGCCGCTGTCAGCGACAGTTGGTTTCAAGTTAGTTCAAATTTTTCGTCAAATTTGTAATGTTTTTTCGTTTTTCGTTTAATGTTTTGGAAAATATGTAGTTTGGTGAGCAGTTAATAGTGCAGTTATGAGGTTTTGAAGGATTGGTCATTGAGAACAGACGGCGGCGTGTGTAGTTTAAGTTAACCAACAAATTGGTTAGAAAAAGTGATTTATACTCAATGTAATGTGTCAGTTTTGATAAGAGTAATCACTGTTTTTTATTTGAGAGATTTGTAAAACGGTGTCATTTGTAAAAAGACGAGTTTCCAAAGTTTGCATCTCAGTGCTGGTTTCCATCCTAATTTTGTTTGTCCCTGGTCGTCGTTCCAGACTATATATGCAGTTTTTTGCATGACAGTGAATCTCCAGTTCCACCCCCAGAAATTTTAGTAAGTCCAGTTCCTAACCCCAGAAATTTTAGTGAAATTCGGGTAACTTTTGTGTTTGATTTTTAAAGGAAAAATAAACATTTTCTAATAATAATTTCTTTCATAAAAGTTTAAAAAATTGTAATAATTAAAATTGTAGATGATAGTATGTGGCTTAGCTGTCACATTAATTCTTCTCAAATTTAAAATTTAGTGTTGACATCTGACAGCTAGCATTATTTTCCTTTTTTGACATTTGGTGAATACCTAATCGTAACAGATCCTTTTTGCTTTGTTTTTTTTTTAGCAAAAAGTTAACCTCTATGCATAGTTTCATTTAAAAAGCTATTTTTCATTTCTAATTTTTTCCGTTACAAATTTTTGGCCATTAACAATTGTAAGTTTTGTAGTATCTCCAACTTCAAGAGTTTGTAAACTGATATAACATAGTAAGTTTGTTTTTGATATTTTGTATTTTATTGTTATTATTTATATTTGTAACTGAGACAGCAATAAATATTTAATTTTGCCCTAAACCAATCTCTTATTTCTTTTAAAAAAAGTTTATAACCTCCTTTTATGTTTTTAGGAAGAAATAGTCTTCTCTTTCATCCAGCAGGAAGATTCTTCAAAGCGGCGTTCTTATTTTAAATAGCTTGAGAACCTTCTTGTGCTTTTTCTTTTGTGTTTGTCCAGGACGCTCATGTAAATACCCCTTTGTTTCATTTTTGTAGTTGCCTTAATCCCAACCCCGTTGCCATTCACTTATCCACGACCCAGTTCTCCAAATAAACCCTGAGTGGCCGTTCGCCGAAGTTGCGGTTTATTTTGCTTGCCCTATCTCTAGCCCCGTAATTTCTGTCCCAAATTTTCAACCCCTTATAATAATACCCTATGTGGTAGGCAAAATATTCGTTACATAGCCGCACTTCAGAGAGTTTAACACAGTCAAAATATTATTAATTTTACTCAACTCGTGTCTATCGCATAACTGACAAGTTCTCTAGTTTTTTCTGCACATTAATTCAATACGACTAAATTTTCTAATCAGCTGTCGTAGGCAAGTTATCGGCGTCCAAAATACGAAATACGTAGTCGTAATTGTTTAAATAGACTTGTTAAAACGTTACTTAGGAAACTTTCATTAGTCCCAATTTTCTGGGTGTCCTTTAAAAAAGCAAAGAAAAGAGAACCTATTTCCCTAAGGACCAAACTTGTTCCTTGTAAAGGAAAAACCAGCGACCTATGACTGGTGCGCGAAAAAAAGTCATCAGGACTAGGTGTAAGGACAAACTTCAGATACTTCTGTAGATAGCCTCAGCTGTTTGTTGGCTCAGTTATAAGAATTTTTTAAAATTTGTGAAATTTGTTAAAAGGTATTAAAATTTTGGAGTGAAAATTCTTGTACTGATATCCTTTAGTTTCTTGATATCAAAACCATTTCTCTCACTATGAAATATCATATCACAACTGCAGAACGTTTATGGCAAAATATCCGTAAATGTCTGTCGTTCCACCATATTATTAGTATCGATCTGGAATAAAGTTTAAAGGTCTAACTAACAATTTGAAATAATTACGATTAAATGCAAACGAAACATGAAACGTTGGATGCTTATCGTTCATTATAACTACGAAAAACGTTCTGAATGATTTTAAATCAAATGGTAAATTGATAATTATATAAATTAAAAATAGATTTAGGCCGGATTATATCAAAGATGAAAGGATTGGTATATTGTGTCTACACTGCAACATAATTTATATATTTATATATATATATATATATATATATATATATATATATATATATATATATTTATATATTATGGCGGTATACCACATTTTAGAAAAAAAACTTACAATTATATAAAAACGTCTTATATATTATAATAACATACATAATATATTATTTATTATAAAGTTTTGATTATCAAAAAGGATTAAACATTTCAGAACGTTTTCAGTACTATCGGACCATTACCAGTGAAAAGATCTTAAGTTAGATTACATGTTGAAAATACTAAATTTTAAAAATGTTGTGACAGGAGGGTTTACACTTTATTGTAAGTACAATATTTATATATTCTTCTATTAAATTGTAATTCCAGTATGTTGAGTGGAACCGGTCATATTTTTCATGCCTGATTTAATAATACGAGGCGTGTTTTTTAAGTAAGTACCGTTTTGGAATTAAAAAAAGACGTGCAAAGATATGGCAATAATTTTATTTTTACATGAAAGCCTGTACCTTAATCTACTTTTCTACATAATTTCCGTGAATATTGAGGCATTTGTCATAACGTGGCACCAGTTTTTGAATACCCTCCTGATAAAATTCTGCCGCCTGACTTGTTAACCACTGCATCACAAATGTTTTGACTTCGTTATCGTCTTGACGACGCTGACCGCCCAGGTGTTTCTTCAAGTGCTGGAACAAATGGTAGTCGCTGGGCGCCAGATCAGGGCTGTATGGAGGATGATCTAGAGTTTCCCATTTAAATGATTTGATGAGATCTTTGGTCTGATTAGCCACATGTGGACGGGCATTGTCATGCAGCAAAACGATACCCTTACTCAACTTGCCACGTCTTTTGTTCTGGATTGCACGACGCAGATTTTTCAATGTCTCACAATAAGACGCTGCATTGATTGTCTCATTATGAGGCAGAAACTCCACTAGCAATACTCCTTTTCTGTCCCAAAAAACTGTGCAGATGATTTTCCGGGCAGAAATTGTTTGCTTAAACTTCACTCTTTTGGGTGATGATGAATGTCGCCATTCCATGGATTGTTGTTTCGATTCTGGTGTGACGTAGGCCACCCACGTTTCGTCACCAGTAACAATTTGGTCTACAAAATCTTCACCTTCACTGTGGTACCGCTCAAGGAAAGTCAATGCACTACCTAAACGTTGGGTTTTGTTCAAATCCGTCAACATTTTTGGAACACAACGTGAACACAATTTCCGGTAATTCAAGTTCTCGGTAACAATGCGATACAAAACACTACGAGAATACTGAGGAAAGCAGTTGGACAATGATGAAATTGTAAAGCGTCTGTTTTCTCTCACATTTTCATCCACTTTCTGCACCAAATTTTCATTAACGACCGAAGGACGCCCACTCCGTTATTCATCATACACATTTGTGCGGCCATCTTTAAATGCTCTCACCCATTTCCTTACCATTCCATCACCCATACTGTTTTGTCCGTAAACTTCAACGATCTCACGATGAATATCGATCGGTTTTACGCCTTTAGCACTAAGAAATCGTATAACAGCCCGTACTTCACAATCAGCGTGACTCACGATTGTTGGAGGGATCTGTTGTGCGTAGACAAGAGATGTAGGTAACCAGCGCTCATGCGCGGAACGCCGACCGTAGCGCTGTGGCGGCGGAATCGCAAAACGGTACTTACTTAAAAAACATGCCTCGTATAAGTATTGGCGTTGAAAATAAAACATTGTAACGTTATAAACGTCACATCTTTATTAATTTATATTTAAATAATTATTTTATTTTAATTTCTTTATTAATTTATTAATTCCTTTACCTTCAGTTTCTTTTTTTTTACTATTTTTTCTTCAAAAAGTAGTTGACGCCCTCTCTCTCTTTCTGTCCGGTAGAATAAATATTCGCCCTCTCTCTTTCTGTCCGCTAGTAAATATTCTGTTCTATGTTGACAGAAAAGCTAATTCCATCATTGGTATACGTGCTATGACATCTATGCTAAACTTCATTTTAGTCTCCCCACTGTTTGTCAATTACCCTTTCTAACATAGTGGGAATATTCTTTTTTTGCCTGTTTCTGAAATTTATAAACGAAGGCAAAAATTATAAGCTTCATTTTGGTCTGTAGAAATCTCTTGGGGTGAGTACTTGCACTGTAATCTATATTCTATAATTCTGACACCATTTTCAATATTTATAACCATACTTATTTTAAAACCACGTTTTCAATTCTATGCATGTAAGAATTTAACAAAATTTAGTTCAATAGTAATTCTATTTCATTTTATCCTTGCCATCTGCTATTTGTTTAATTTTGGTAAAATAATTGGCAAGTAACTTAAATCCCTTTGATGTCTCTCTAAAGTTGTTCTTATAATCTAGTTTATTGGAGAATTTACTGGGTTAATTGGATATTTCGTTGGATAATTTCTAAAATAATAATAATATGCAGCAGAAGAATAACTGCAGCTGTATGTAAGGCCTGGCCTGCCACATGTTCTGGAGACCTAACCACATGCTCTGGAGGATATAACCACATGCTCTGGAGGACCTAACCACATGCTCTGCAGGTCCTTATCACACAATCGGGAGGCCACATTCATTTAGAAGCAAGCAGCCCGTCGATGCCATAATAAGTATCATTTAAATTTGTGTACTGTAACGCTTTAGCCAGGGTTGTTTTTGTTTTGTTTTATATGTTAAATAAATATGATTAGTTAAATCATTGTTTTATTTGTTACCAACTGAATTTTCATTGTTTAATTTATAGTTTAAGACAAGACGGATTCACATTTGAGAGACTGATCTAGGCGAAGCATAGACGATAAGCTCCCATAGTTGATTGGGGTATTAATTTATAATAGTATTTCAATTCTGTTTGGTAGTCTTATCGTTACAACATACAAGAAGCAGTGCAAGTAGAATTAGGAATTAAAACAATCAACTACTACAGTCATTAGACACGAAAATGACACTGAATCTCTAAAAATCATACGAACAAGCTGCATTTTGTCGAAAATGTCAATTTTAGGACGCTTAAAAAGATGCAAAAAAGTTTACCACTTTTATCCCCGGGCTTTCCTCTAAAACCCCCATGTAGAGGGGGGAAACGGAAGGAAAAAAAATCGATTTATAAAGAATCTGTACGCCATAGAAAAAATGTTTCTCAAATAAAAAATGTAGCTAAGATAATTTTAAACAAAAACGTTTATTAGCATTTTTTGTGTAGAATAAACCGTTCCCTCAGAAATAACAATTGAAGCGATCGGCGATTTTGAATGTCAGTTAAGCGCGCGAAATCAAATTTCAACAAAATTTGTATCAGCTCAATGGTAAAAATTGAATATCTTTTGATCCGAATATCCTATCGGCAAAAATCAAGATGCGTTTTAAATGTAAAGAGTGATGCTTTCGTATGAAATTTATCTATTTATATTTTGCCGCAAATAAAATTAGTTTTTGTAAAGGTGTTAACTAAATACATTTTTTTTAATTTTACTTCCATGTTTTTCAAAAGCACTTAACTACTGCTATAAATTACACCCAAAACCGTCTTATTGGAGGCAATTTCCGTGACGCGCGATAATTTGTACTGTAAAATTTGCTTCATATTTGTTGCCAAAAATCAAATTCAATTCAATTCAAAATCAAAAAGTCGAATTTTCATGTTAATGGCTTTGAAGACTAGTCTCCAACAATGCAAATTTCACTACGACCGGTCAATGAAAATAATAAATTTTGTTGATCTCAAGAGAATCGTAAAAAATGACAAAAATCGCGCAAGGTTTATTTATTGAACAGCTTTCTAAAAACTGACTTCATTTGCGGCAAAATTCAAAAATTGCATATGAAAGCTGAATTCTTTTCCTTTGAAACGCATTACGATCTTTGTCGATAGGACACTTTGGTCAAAAGATATCCACGTTTTAACGTTGCGTTAATACAAATTTTATTTAGCATTAATTTAACTTAACTTCCCCCTAAAACCCCCTGCGCGGAGGTTTTAGGGGAAAGTCCGGGGGTTAAAGTGGTAAACATTTTTGCATCTTCTTTGGAATTCCAAAATTTATATTCCCGAAAAAATTCAGCTTGTTCATATGATTTTTAGAGGTCAAATCTCTGACGACTAAACTAAGAAATAAAAACTCAAATCAAAAACGCTCTGCATTTATTTTCCAACGATTTAAAAACACAAGATGTAAACGTAGATTTCATAAGATATAGGCTAATTTGAACCACAGGGTCATATGAGGATTATAAGGTTGTAAGAAACGAATCAAACAAATTGCTAAAAAAAATAAAGACAAAAAACTGGGTGGTGTTTACAAAAGATTATGGAGATCCTTACAGTAACAAAAACAAATATGTAGGTTCATAGGAAAACAAAAAAAACGAAATAAACTATTCTATGATGCATATCAAAAACAGTCGAGTGGATTTCCTATCTGTCCAAAGCTTTCGGAAAATTGGTATATTGTCTACTTGCGATATCTTCTGTTAATACTTACAAGTTTGTAACTACTATGGATCGACTAGCAGTAAGTGCATGATAATATTATGACAATTGGCTATATCTCAATGAGTACAGACGATTATAGAGTATGATTTAACAAATCTTCGATACATTGCGTATAATAGTTATGGACCTGTAATTTTCCACAAGATATTTTTCACCATTTCACACCTATGCAATCTTTAATACGAAAAAGGGTATCTTGTCTAATCCAGAGATCATTTTATTTTTTAATGTTTTCTTGCTAGAATTATCTCTGTTTCTTCCACAGAATAAAATTTTTAAAAGCTCTATGTTGACTGCTAAAAAAGATTGTTATGGGTACATTGAAGTAATGAACAGTACTTGTAGAAACTTAACCGAAAGTTTTCCCGTGACAGTTGGTTTGTATTAAGACTCTTCACTGAGTCCCTACCGGTTTAATCTTGGGGTGTACTAATAGAAAAGGAAGGAGAACGGACTCCTTGGACAAAATGTTGAAAGGTTGTAGAAGGGCTATTAAAGAGGTAGAAATACTCTTAGCAGATCTAATACGCAGAGTATATACGGTTGGGGGGAACAGTTGGGAAGTAGGAGGATTTAAATGCCTTGGCTCCTAAATAACGGAAAGTGTGGCACTAAATCGAGAAACATAGGATATGGGCTGGTTGGTTTAACTGGAAGTGTATGAGTGAGGTACTCGGTGATCACAAAATCGAAGAAGGACTGAAAGCCAAAGATATACAATAATATGGCGAGACCTGCGTTGATGTACGGCAATGATGTGTAGGCTGTAAAAAGGGTTTGGGAACAGAAGATGGAGATCAGACGTTGGGTCAGACGTAGAAATGAGAACTATGTGGGATAGAGCTATTAAAAATTAAGGGAAAAAGAGCAAAGGAAACCCGAGGAGAAGATGGAGGGACTGTGTGACAGTAGACTTGAGAAAGCAAGGTTTAACTAAAGAAAACACGATGGAAGGAAATGTGTGGTGAAGAAGAGTAAGTGACAACGACCCCTGAAAATAAAAAAACTCAGGAAGAAGAAGGGTTTTATTCATTTTATAGATATTAAAAGCTTTTCTCGCATCCAAGAAAATCGCTGAACAGATCTGTTTTTCTCTAGTACCTTTTTAATCATGTTGGTAATTCTATGCTCTTGGTCTGTCCAGGTCTAAAACAAACTGATGAGTTAGGATTAATTTGTTCTCTTCGAATAGGATATTTTTATATAATTTTAAAATTACAGGCACTAATAAAATAGGGTTATACATTTTGGGAACACACTTTAGACGTAATGATGCATTAAATAGGTATGTAAGCTTTGGTAATTGTTTTATTATTTTACTAGTTATAAGAACGAACCCTGGAGTGCTTTGTCAAGTTTTTTAGTATTCGACTCATTCTTCTTCTTATTTTTCTTCTTCCTCTTTATAGGCAATTCTGCTTGTTCATTGGCGGATAAATACCTCTATGGAAGGCCTAATGGAAGGCTGTCAACCCATCTTCTGCGCGGTCGTCCTATACTTCTGCTGCCGATTTTTGACTTTTCTTGCTATTTTGACAACACGGGTCTCCCCCATTCTGCTTGTGTATTTATTCCATTCTTTTTTTCTATTTTGTGTCCACTCATTTATACACTGTACTTTAAATTTTCTTCTAATGTCTTCACTTCTCTTTTGATCTCTCAGCGTATTTCCTGTAATTCTTCTCAGCACTCTCATCTCTATCATATCAGGTCTTGTTTCTGAGGCCTATGTCATTATTGGTTTCACAGTGACTTTATAAATTCTTGACTTTATCTCAGTGTTAATGTGTTTGTCTAATATTTGCTTTCTGGATTTGATTTCTTACTTCTTTGTCCAGGGCTCCAGAGCTCCATAATGTAATTCCAAGGTATTTGATTTCTATTACTTGTTTCTATTTCCATTTTACATCTACTTAGTTCTTTGCTGATTATTTACGACTCATTTTTGATACGTTAAATTTTCCGCTTGAGATATTGTGACACATTACTTAAACTTGCCTTATCCTTGAAAGATTTGGTTTGATGCCATTTGCGACGTAATTTCGTTCCTTTAGAAGGTAGTACTCGATTTGAATTATTTCCGATAGTTTTTTTCCTTTTATCCTAATAAGCATGACTGGAGTACTGGACCGAAAGAATAACTGAGACTTCTAGTTCATTTCTAAACTTCTGCCAATCTGTTCTTAGATTGACCACCCTAGAGTTAATATGAATAAGCTCCACATTTGCATTTAATAGCTTTGGATACTGTGATCATTATTCATTTTCTCACGAAATTTTCTGAAGCTATAGTCCCATTATTATGAAAATTAAAACAACTCCATTAACCGTTCTATTTTCCACTACGATCGAACGGAAAACGATACAGAGAAAACTGTTTGAACAAACAACAATTATATTTCGTTCATAATTAGTTATTAGCAACAGCATCGGTTTGATCGACCATGGATAAAATTACATTGTTTAAATAGCTCGTATGAAAATGACAGTAGCCGATGCGTGCATTCTATTTGCCCCACGATTGCCCGCTTTTTGAACAGGTATTTGTTCACTCATCTATCAAATGTATTACTAATTTGAAGAACCAAAGATACATAATTATTATTAACAATGCGGAAAACATGTGCAGCATGCGTTTGTTAACACTACACTCTAATTGAACTTTAATGAGGTTTCCAGCGAAATTTCCTAAATCAATTAATATAATTTTCATTATTCGGTATATATATATATATATATATATATATATATATATATATATATATATATATATATTACATAGATAAATATGTTTGTGTATCATTTTTTCATACTTTTTTCCTATTCGAAGTCGCTACTAACTACTAACGTACTCAGGCATGTTATATTAGTATAACGGTCGGCCCCCAATTCGTCCCCTAGTAGCAGGTACTAGAAGATAATCCTACCCTTAATTTCTATGGATGCTAATTACCATACTTTAATGACACCTCTCAACTAGTCCCCTACCAGGAATTATAATTTCTGGGAAAATCAACGTGAGTTTAAGAAAGTTAATCAATTTACTTTCACTTTCATTTTATAATTACTACATGCAAGCAACCATTGTGGAATGTCCTAAAAGTCTTAGTAAACGTAGAAAACCTGTATTAATAGTAGAATATCAGAAATTTACAAGACATAAAGAGATAAAAAGTGGTGAAGTCTGTTGGAGATATGCAATTCGCTCGCTCCAGTAAAGCTAAAATTTATACTGTAGGTGCCGAAAATTTGATTATGCGCAGAAAACTAGAACATAGCCATAAACAAAATTTGAAAAAAACTACATAGGCAGATGTTGAGTATTGGTGATAAACGTGAAGAAACTGATGATATTTGTGAGAAGCCTTGAAAGGAAATACATTATGTTTTAAGAGAAAATCCTGCAAAGTTAAATACCTAAATAGTCAAAGACATTTACTATATTCGTAACACAATTGATAAGAACAGAATAAAAACTCTTAAAGGTTTTATCAAAAAGTAGAACAGATGCTATTGCGTCTATAAAAGCAATGACTATTAAGACAATGAAAGATTAAAACTTTGTTTTCATTGCCGACCATATGAAAGAAAAATCGTATTTTTTTTTTGTCTAAAAAATTTTACCCTTCTTTGCAAAAATAGGAAATTATATATCGATGGTACATTTAGCTACTGTCCAGATTATTTCTTACAGTTATTCACATATTCACACTGCATATATTGGAAAATGGATATTATATTCCACTTGCTTTTTGTTTACTACCAAATAAGAAGGAATATTCTTACAAAATCTTGTTAAACTTTTGCAAATTAAATGCTTAAGTTTGGGATTTAAATCAGAGCCAGAAATTATTGTGGCAGACTTTGAAATAGCTACTCAAAATTTCCATAAAAACAATTTTCTCAAATTGCAAAATAGTAGGCTGCAGATTTCATTTGGCTCAAGTATAATTCCGCAAAACTCAAAATCTAGGCCTCGTTCTTCATTACAGGAACAAAAACAGTGAAATTGAAAATACCTACGATATTGTATATTTAGTTTTAATTCTCCATCCAGAAGATTGTTTGCTTTCGATTTTTGAGATATACAACCCGAAAACGAAGGTCTACAATTGTTTGCTGACTATTTGGTGGATAATAATTATATTCTTAAGAGTATGGAAAGGAGAACAAATGCATGTGAATCTTTCCATGATAAATTTAATGCCAGTTCGCTTTGGCACATCCATCAATTTTTCATTTTCTTGAAAGATAAAATAATTTCAAACAGACAGATATAAAAATGTAAAGATATTTGTATTTAAATCTGTAAACTGATTTTCGAAACCAAATCAGATTCCTGCTTTAATCTGTGCCTTCTAAGAATTGCAAGGCAAAACAGAAGTTGATAAAGATGTTATTAGAGACATGGGGAATCTAAAATTGGCATATAACATCATGTCTCTAATAACATTTTTATCAACGTTTTGTTTTGCCTTGCAATTTTTAGAAGGCACAGATTAAAGCAGAAATCTGAATTTGGTTTCGAAAATCAGTTTACGGATTTATTTATCAGATGTCGCTATTGCGTCCAGATCGAAGCCATTTTATAGTTGCTTCTATTATGACAGAAAAGATTATTTTTACGTTAGAGCGTTGTGAATAGCCGCTCCGAAGATACCTTTAGGGTGAAATACGTATAAGCGGATACACAGACGCACTATACATGAAATCAAATCTTAACTGTCTTTCCTTTATTTGTATTTATTTCAATATTTGATTTTATAAAATGTATAGCATATTTTATAAACGTTTCAAATACTTTAATTTTATAACCAAAAGAACTCGTAGCATTACCAGTATAACGGCCATGTAGATAAATAGCATTTTATTTCAATTCAAGCTACTATAAGTCTTTCTGATGAGTGGTGAAACCTCGAAACACGTTTAGGGAGAATGGTGGAGCTCAATTTGAAAGAAAATGCAATCGTCTTCTTTCATTGTACTGAATATTTGTGATACATCTTGACGCATGCTCTCAGCTCTGTCTGGTGGTAGATTAGTAATAGTAGATTCCACTTTGCTAATTATATTTTCGACGGAAATCAGTGCGGTACAATACTACAATTGAACCCTTTGGAAAGGACACTATTTGTGCTTCATCCAAAGTAAATTTTGAGAAGTTGTAAACTGTCTCTGATCGAAAGTTTGTGAATTTGTTAAAGATGTTTCCCAAAGGCGGATCTACATTGTTACTTTTATACTGTGTGAGGTATAGCTTCAACAACTTTGAATTTATTTTATCTAATAGTTATTTTTGTGGATACTCAGCTTACTGAGTTACTATTCCAAGAGGTGCATTAGTCTCTATGCACTAGGTTGCATTTGGGTGAATTCTATGCACTTTTCATACATATACATATATGAAAAAGTTGTTCAATTTAAAGTTTTATTGAAAATGTCACGTTTTAAACTATAAAATATTTTTTTTTACAGAAATATATTCAAAAAATGAAGCAACACGCGGGATTTTTATTTTTTTCCCATAAGTTTTTTTGCACGGGGCTATAGGTAGAGACATTTCTTAAAGAAAAAACCCTTATCCTTCTTCTTCAAAATAACAGTTGGTACAAATTTTTTTAAATTCACAGTATACCATCGCCGTTTGCCACTCACACCATTTTTAAGCCATTTTTCTTATTTTTTAGTATATGGTTCTCTCTCTCTTGTCGTTTCTCCATTACTGAGGATCGTAATTTCTTCCAATATTCTTAACAATTTTTCTCCATTGGTCTCTATCTTAAGCTGCTCTGAGAGCTTCCCAGAATGAGTTTCCAGCTGAATTCTTAATTTGGTCGGACTATCTACTTGGTGATCGTCCTCTTGATCTTCTCCCCGACACGTTTTCAGAAAAAATTGATCTCTCCAAACTATCGTCACCTCTGCGATTACTTGACCGAACAATTGCAGAATACGTTCAGACATATTGTGGACAGTCTTTTTTTTTAGTCTCGAGTTTGTTTAGAATGGAAACGTGTGTCAATGAGCTGTCCAAGGTATGCGCAGCATTCTTCTCTAGCACCACATCTCAAAGGCATCAATTTTTTGGTACTCGCGTCCGCGAAGAGTCCAAGTCTCTGCAGCGTATAGAAATATTGAGAATACAAGGGCATTCACCAGTCTCATCTTGATATTTTGAGCGATAGATCTGTATTTCCAAACTTTAGTTAGGCGACTCATCGCACGTTTTGCCATAACAATACGTCTCCAAACTTATGCTTTACAGTTACCATCATTAGTTATAGTAGACCCGAGATAGACAACTGTCCACTATTTGGTGTTCCTGTAACATGTTGGTTAGTTGAATAGTGTGGAGTCTGTCGACCACCGTAGATTTATTAATTTTTAGACCAACTTTATTGCTTTTGTTCTCAACTCTTCGCAGAAGATTAAACATTTCTTGCTCATTTGCTGCTATAAGTGTAGTGTCATCAGCAAATCTTAAATTGGAGATTTTACTACCAACCACTGTTACTCCACCGGCCCATCAATCTAAAGCCATCCTCATGACATGTTCACCATAAATGTTGAATAATTAGGTGACAACACGCAACCTTGTTTAACAATTTTCTTCGTCTTGAATTGGTTTGAGAACTTCTGATCTAGTCGTACTGTTGCTATTTGGACTGGTACAGATTTTTAATAATTGTCACCAAGTGCATTGGTGTACCCATTTCTATTAAAATTGGCCACAGATTTATCCAGCTTACACAATCAAATGCATTTTGGTGGTCAACGAAGAATATCGTCTCAGGTTTAGGATTTCTTCCTGTGTACCTTTACCCTTTACAAACCCCGCTTGTTCCTGAGGAATTTGGTAATGTAGATAGCTTTTTAATCAGATTTTACTAGCATTTGTTATTAGTGACAGTGTGTGGTAGTTTTCACATCTGGTGGTAGTTCCTTTTTTGTATAGCGGGATATAAATTGAGGTACACCAATCAGATGGACATTTTTCTGAATTCCAAACAGCGACACAGATAGAATGGATGATATGTAATCCTTTGTTACCTGGTAACTGTAGTATTTCACCTGGTATTGAATCAATGCCGGAGGATTTATTTCTCTAGGGTAGTCAGAGGGCCATTGATTTTCTGCTGGTACCTCGTTATTTTTATATAGCTTGCCACTGTAGTTTCGCTATGTTTCCATTATTTCTTCAGTATCGGTCTTTAGATTACCTTCCTTATTATTACAGACCACGTTTAAGATTTAAATTCTCTGGTAAGGAGTTTGATGTTCTGAATAAATCCTCGGTTCATTTCGACATCCATGTTCCTCTATCTCTCTACATACTTGAAATCTCTGTATTCATCGTTTGTTCGGTATTTAGTTTTATGTTCTTTTCTGAGTTGAATCTTGGTCTATGTATTACCCTGGATATTCACGGCTTGCGGCTCGTGGAAACCGCTGCCTCACAGTCTTTTGCAGCCTTGATTATCTTATCTTTGAGATAGATCCAAGTGCTCTCAGGGTCACTATCTACTTGGTCTAAAGAAAAAGCTTCTTCTAGGTTTTGTTGGAAGTGATTGATGGGTCTTCTTTTGTGGACTTTAAAACGAATTCGAACGTTCATTACCAGGAGTTGATGATCGCTTCCACAGTCTGTGCCAGGATATGTTTTACAGTTGATGGCCGACGACTTCCATCTTGATCTTATTAGGATGTAGTATATTTGATTTCTTGTTCGTCCATCTAAGCTGCGCCGTGTGTACTATCTCCGTGGATGATGTTGGTAGAGCGTGTTTGTAATTATAAGATGTTGTTCTTCACAGAACTCCATTAGAAGGTCGCCATTCTCATTTCTCTGTCCCAGTCATTTTTGCCCAGTACTCCTTCAATATTTTCATTAGATGACCCTACTTTGGCGTTAAAGTCTTCTAAAATTATGATTATTACGATTCGGAATAGCGCTAACAGTTTCTTCTAGACGACCATAGAACCTGTTGATGTCTTCTTCTTGTGCAGCAGTGTATGGTTTAACAAAAGAAAAAAAAATAAATACCTTTTAAAATGGTCTAATGTAGAAAACTCTAAGACTAATTTAAAGCAAGATAAGGTTCTTCAAAGTTTTCTAATTTTAACGATTTTTGCTATTTACGGCAAAATGTAAATATTGCGTACGAAAGCTGCACTCTTTATCTTTAAAATGCATTTTGATTTTTATAGATGGGACATTCTAATCAAAAGATATCGAATTCTTTCCGTCGAGGTGATACAAATTTTATTTAAAAAATTTATTTCGCACGCGTAACAAATTTAAAATCGCCGGTTGCCTCAAGCGTTGTTTCCGCAGTAAAAGTGCTAATAAACATTATTGTTCAACGTTATCTCAGCCTCATTAGATAAGAGGACAATCTCGTATGCACACTAAAAACAAAAATATTAACGGAAATAGGCAAGCTTGGACGACAATTCGCTCCTCTGGTATTAAAAAGGTTAATTAGTATTTTGAAAATAATTTTGACGTACAAATCAAAAGCTGATGTTGATTTGTAAAAGTAGTAGAATAGCATCTTTACTGGCATAAAAGTAGACCATTTTTCATCGCAAATAACTATATTTTATATTAAAAACTTCCAGAGACATATTTCCGCGTAATAAAAGAACAAAGGGAAATGCTTCACGTATTTTCTATATGTAATGTACAACATAGATCGTCACAAACGTCATTAATGTATAAACAGCCTACCAGCAGCTTTATGTTAATACGTCGACATATTTTAAAAGTAACCATCGTTTTCTATATTTATGTACAGTGGCGGCTGGTGTGGTAAAATTTTGGGTAGGCCAAGCCACCAAATTACATAGCTATGGTCACGAGGTCATGACCCCCCCCCCCCCCCAACTAATTTTCATTTTAATTTCTGCGTTGTATCTAATTTTTGCGATTTTTGATTTTTCATCTAGCAAATCGCGAACAGAAAACGCCCTCTTCTGTACATCCTTAACGGACAGCAAATTACTGAAATGTTCCTTGCAACTGGAATGTTTTTTTAAGGAGGTAGACATATTTTTTAAATCAAAGTATCCTTCACAATTCTATACATATTTCTTATTAGAAAATAACAAACACGGCCAACAATATAGTCTGTTTTTCGTAATACTTCCAGACAACCATTTGTAGATATCATACCAAGAGCAATTAAAAGTACGCACCTTTTTCCCATCTTTTTGGTCAATTCGCAATGTTGGAGTAGGCCTTTCATTCATAATAATTTTTTTTTTCTATCAATTTCAGTTCTTCTAGATAATGACGATTCCAATAGTAAAACAACAATGTCCAAACACTCACTATCAACATTACTATTACTGCAACCTGGTAAAGCGTCATAAAAACTCATTTTTATGTATCAGTTATAAAAACAATCTCACAATATATAAGTTGCATACAATCAGGCGATATAGAAATCACGCAAATGTGATTTTTTTTCTTCGAATTTTACGAATTTTTTTAAATTTATTTGAGCAACCGTGCACTTGTTTGTAATTGTGTTGTTTGTTTAAAAATATGTTACAATTAAAGATTATGTTACATATTTTTTTATCATAATTTAAAAGAAAAATTATATTACAATTCGATAATTACGTTACAAGTGACAACGATGGTCATCGTAGGCCCGATCGTCTGGTGCCTAAACAGCAAGCGTAAACACGACAATATAATTCGTTGTCCGGCAAGCTGCTTAACTTCAAACGCTTTTTGAACGGGGATCTTATGTGAGCTGGGTCGGCCAGTTCCGATAGGGCCTATTAATGATATTTAAAATGCCTGAATACGATTCGATGCTTACTGTGGTAATATAATAAATTAGTTGTTTTAACGGACGGTAATGTATTGAGTGATTTAGTAAATTTAAAAGTTATTTACATGCATTAACATAATTTTTAAATATATGTTTTTCAATTTTAAAGCTCTTAAAATTATTGGGTAGGCCCGGCCTATCCTGCCTACCCCCAAAAGCCGCCACTGTTTATGTATCAATATAATAAACTGTATAGAAAATGAACACCTCTTTTATTGCCCGAACAAGTTACGTTTATCTGTAAAGCGTATCTCAAGCATTCTACCGGCTACGTATCGACATATGTCAATGAAATCAATAGTTGTAACAATTCCAGAAAACATGACACAACTTCAGACTCAATTTATATGGAAATCTAATCAGTTGTTTTTACAATCTGAGTATTTGTTCTTTAAATCGTAACGATTAACATAAATATATAATGCAAATAATTGTAATGATTTAGTAATATTAAAGTTTGGGATTCTTTAAATTATTAAGTTCACTTCTTGTTTATTTTTTATTGCTTTTTGATTTGGAACACACAGTTTAAGTTTTCAAATTCTCACTTGCATTTAAATGTCTGTTGTTTAACATATGCCTTTAATAGCATAAAATACGCAACCAGAATTAGGCTAAAGAAAGAAAAATAGGTACATGGAATGTAAGAAGCATGTACGAACCAGGAAAAATTCACAACACCATTAAAGAAATGAAAAATGAAAAGTAACTGTAGATGATCATATTGTATACTATTCAGGAGAAGACAGCTCAAAACACAAAAATGGTGTAGCAATAATTGTGTCGAAGAAAACAGATAAAGCTGTAAAAAACGTCGTCCTATTCTCAGACAGGATACTGATGATACAAATAGAATCAACAAATCTCAATATTATCATGGGAGATTTTAATGCAAAGATTGGTGAAGGTGAACAGGAAGATATCATAGGAAAATATGGTCTTGAATACGAAATGAAAGAGGAGATATGTTGGCATCTTTTTGCGTAGAAAAGCAATAAGTAAAAGCAACAAACACAATTTTTTTAAACTTCCAAAACGTCGTCTTTACACCTGGAAATCACCAGCAGATACACCTGAATGAGTTGTTCGTAACCAAATAGACTTCATATGTATAAATAAGAGATACAGAAATTCAGTATTAGCAGTAAAAACATATCCAGGCGCAGATGTACCAACAGATCACAATATTTTAGTAGGAAAAATAAGACTGAGATTAAAAAGAGTTGCAAGGACGAATAAGCAAACAGTTACTATTGATAGAGAAAAGATGTTAAATGATACTGTACTTGTAAAACAAGAAATAACTAGTATGTTAGAACAAAAAATGAAGTTAACATCAAGCAAAGAGGAAAGTACTGAGGAAAACTGGACGAGAATTAAAGACATCTTGAAGGCTGTTCAAGAAACAAAATTGAGTGCGCTAAAAGCAAGAAAAAAACAAGGGTGGATGACAGAAGAAATACTGAGACTTATGGATCAAAGAAGAGAAGTTAGAAATAAAGATAAAAACGAAAACAAGAGGATCCACGCAATAATCAGGCAGAAGATAAGACACGCGAAAACACAATTTCATAGTAAAGAATGTAATGAAATTGAACAATATGAAAAGAAACACGATACATTTTATCTGCAAAAGAAATTAAAAGAGGTCGCTGGAAACAAACGGAAACAAGTATCCCAAAGTTTAGAAGACAGAAACGGACACAGAATATTAGACATCAATGAACAGTTAAAAGAATGGGAAAACTACATTTCTGAATTATTTGAAGATGAGAGAGTAGAACAGTATACACCGATTGCTATATCAGGTCCATCTATAACAGAAAGTGAGGTTACACGTTCAATACAAACGGCAAAAAATGGAAAAGCACTTGACCCCCATAAAGTAAGTGCTGAAATACTAAAGTTTTTGGGAGAAAATGGAATTAAAGCTCTGTGTAATCTCTTTAACAGAATTTATGACACTGGGATATTACCAACTGATTGGTTAAAGTCGACATTTGTTACAATACCTAAGAAACATCGTCCAAAGACATGCGGTGATTATCGGACAATAAGTCTGATGAGTTAAGAAGAATGAAAAACGAAAAAGGAATACTAAATACTTTGAAGGAAAGAAAAATGAACTACTTTGGTCCAATCCTAAGAAATGACCAATATGAGATGATGCGATTGGTTATACAAGAAAAGGTGAAAGGAAAAACAGGACCGGGGAGACGACGCACGTCCTGGTTGAAAAATTTAAAGCAGCGGAGTGAAAAAACAACAATAGAACTCTTCAGAACTATTGCGATCAGATTATATTGGATCGTGATGATCGCCAATGTTCTTATAGAATGCGCCACACTACGAATAAAAATATTCGTTTATTGCTGTGGTAAGAAAATTACAAATTTATTATTTCAAACTACAAATTGCAGGATTCTTAGTGGCAAATTGTCCCATTTTTATTCGACTTCTCTAAAAACATTCATATAGTTAATGCACTTGCTGCTTTTTTCTGACATCCCTGTCGCCTAAAGAAAGGAGAGATGATGAGAAGATGACGTATCAAAGGCAGGGCAGTGACATTCGCAATCATCACGCTATTATATAACGGTGGTGTCGTCTTCAGACGTACGACATTAAAGAGACGAACGGTCTGACAGTTGGTGTACACTATGATATGACGGAAAGGGATGCAGTGGCGTGTTTTTCGAACGAACTTTAGATATGTGCTCGATAATTCTATATTTTGTTGACATGTAGTATCATGAAATATTAAATACGAAAAGTAATGTTGCCAAAAATAATGTCATAGTTTGAGAAAATAGCAATAAATGTCCTTGTAGCCTTAAAAAATTTGAAACATACATATGGTAATGCAGCAATGTCACAAGTCGTGAAAAAAAGCAAGCGCTAATTAAAGTTACGATCAAAATTCGGCGGGAATAATAAGAGGAGGCACCTTGATGATGATGATGAAGAAGATGATAGTGTGTTTGGCATGGAAACTAATCCATTTGCCACAGATTTTTGAATGATTTATGTTATGTTTATGAATTAAAACTTAATTATAACAAACTTTTATTATATATTCCGGTGCATATAAGTGATTACATATGAGTTCGTATATTGATTTCTTTCTTTTTGTTTTGTTTTTATTGATTTTTGTCATTGATTCAGTGACAGTAGGTGGCTTATGTTTAATGGAAGTTGCACAGTACTTTTAACTAGGTTTTTATAAAATGTAGATGAGAAGATACTATATTTTTAATACATTCAAACAGGATGTGATTAACATCATACGTGGAAATATTATCGCATGAGTACTTTCCTGATTCTATAATGTTTAATCTAGCCAGGTGATCAGGAACAGCACCGTGACTAGTTTTTAATCTTGTGATAGTTGCTGCTGATCGTTTGGATATATTATAATGGAATGTGCGTGGTCATACTGTTAGGGAATGTAACGTAGGATGAATCTTGTAATACTGATTATTTGATGTGTTCGCCAATATTTTCCATCTGCCTTGCCAGTTAAGAGAGGCACCTTGAATAACAAAAAATTTAACGTAGGGTTGCTAAATATTACCCACGTTAGTAAAAATATATCGCGATCATAGACCTTAGATCTTCCGATAAATAAGTGAAAAATACCAATTTAGATGAATATCAGTAGAAGAGTACAACTTGTTTACACTATTCTTAGTTAGATATTCTAGATAACCCAGTAATAGCCGCTAAAGATGAAGACATTTAGTCCACAGAAATAAGGTGAAAAAAGTACCATGCTGGGGATTTTAACCCAGTCTTGTATCTGACAATTTTTTTGAAATTTATGGACCTCGATAACCAAAACTTCTGTCATTGCTGTAGTGGGTTCAGTGGACTTTTTAAATTACATATTAACAATTTAAGATCAAAAATGCACAATTTTAAGAAACATTTTGAACAGATTTGAAGATATTTATTTAATAAAAAACGTTTTCCGTCGACCGTCCATTTATGATTAATTTTAACACCCTCAAAATCATTGATTAATGACCCCTATTAATGAATGATTTTCTATTAATGAACGATTTTATTATAGGCAACACAACATACTCGTACATTGCTTGCATAAATTAATTAAAAGCTCTGTGATTGGCAGTGACCTGTGGTGTAAGCAACCAAACATATACCTATTTATATTCCCACTAAAAAATTAATTTAAAATGAAGTAGCCGCTGTTAGTACTATCTGTCATTAGTGTCATTGTATGTCATTATTTACTTTATTGTATAAAATTCTGTGTATTTGAAAAATCAAAGAATGGATATTGACGAAGAGTTTAATTTAACTCCACCAGAATTTCTTCTTCTATCACAGAATTTACAGAGGTCCAAGAAGACTTAAATATAAATTTGTCAAAATGCTATACAGCAGATACTCATTTATCAATATCTTCCTTTAATTTCAGTAATTGTACCATTTCGAATATTAATGTTTACTATAATAAAACTACCACTAAGGAAACTTTAAATAAAGTCAATGAAAGCTGAAAAAATTGTTGTTTATCGTTAAGTAAATAAATATTTAAACTAAGATATCTTTATTTCTGAAAAGTACGGTCGACGGAAAAGTTTTGTAACGAACTCGTGAATTAAAATGGCGATTAACAATCTCGAACATTAACGCGCTCGCTTTGCTCACGCGTTAAAATATCTCAATTGTTAATCGCCCTTATTAATACACTTGTTGGTTAAATAACTATTAAAGCTTTAAAATGACGATTTATGAATGTTGATTTAATAATTTGTTACTTATAAAACTGGCGAGACGTTTTCATGTGCAAATCAAGTTTTCATTTCGGTTTTTAAAAAGCCATAAAATACCAAATTGCAATAGTAGAAACAACTTTATTCGGCTCGCCGCCACTGGTTCTAGGGCAGCTGTAGGTCGTCGTAATACACATCGAGACCTGTACGACATGAAGCGCGGGGAAAAGGGAACCGAGAAAGTCTTAAAACTGTCACTGCTAATGGCAGATATCCATCAAGTCATTCAATCACCATCATATATGAGTCACGACGGAGAGTTGGAAACTCCAAAATACAGTCGAAAAGAGCTGGGAGTTCACTTGTTACTTCCCGAAAGACGTATCGACCGTTCTTTTTATATTTAATGCAGGTGTACTAAATGATAGTATGTTTATGATACAGGGCGAGATTTTATGTTTCTTTTAGGTAGGTAATGGTTGCCAACCATTGTTATCTTTTTTTTCTACTTTCTGTTATTAGTGTAGGATCAGACAATAAGTTTAAAGTGACATATATAGTGATGGTGTGGTGTTAGTAGTAAATAATAAAAGTGAGTTGGAATAAATACTAAAAAAATTATTAAAATACAGCTCAGCACGACAAAATAGAGTATCTAGCTAATTGTTTATATAAAGACTAGTGATTTTTGCGATCTACAGTCACTCCATTTAATTTGTTTCACTTCCTTCTATTTAAGGCTAGGACAAAAAGCAGCATAATTCTAGTTTGGCAATTCATTTGTTGAGAAAGCTCGAGTTGTGTATTATATTTTTTACCGATCAGTAAATTCGCCGTCAATATTTTAGGATCAACAAACACAAATTAAATTTTTAAAATGAAAAACTTCTTGCATGAAAGGGTCGGTCTTTTCACTTCCAGAGAAATATTGTCCTATTTGACAGATAGTTATGGGGATAAACATCATTATTCTGGTTTTAAAATTCTGCGTGGGTCCTAGCCTCCTCTAGAAGAGTTTTCCTTCATCGCCTTCCTCAGCCCAGTACGTATTCTCATATTTCTCATGTCTCCATCAATGTTATCAAGTAACTTTGTTCTGTGTTTTCCTCTTCTTCTCTGACCAATGGGTCTATCAAGGAGCGTTTTTCTAGTTGAATCATTTTGTTCCATCCGCATTACATGCCCTATCTACCTCAGAAGTCCTATCTTAATATGTATTACGATATCAGGTTCCTGGTATATTCTATAAAGTTGGAAGTTGTATCGTCTTCTCCACACTCCATTGTCGTTCACTGCTCCATAGATTTGAATTGGTAATTTTCTTTTGAAGCATACTACCAGGTTTTGATTACTTTTTGTTAGAGTCCAGATCTCTGAACCATATGTTAGGACTGAGCATATTACTAATTTGTAGAGTTTCATTTTTGTATTTCTCGATATAATTGTGGATTTAAGGAAGAGATTGAGCCCAGAATAGCATTTGTTGGCCGTGCAAATTCTGCGGTATCTTCCAGTCTTTACATACGGCCTTGAATTAATGTAAAATAAGTTTAAGTAACAGTATGAAAAATCTAACAAACTGATGTTTTTGAAAGAGGCGCCTTCTTATAATCGCTGGTGGTACTCTTCTATTACGTGTTTGAGGGTTTGAACCTAATAGCAGCTTAGGACATTTTGTGTAATGGATGTGCAGATGGGCCGTGCGGAATCTTGATACGATTGAGTGTAAACCAGGTTTTGCCTGGTAACTTACACAAATCTAATCTACTATACAGAGCACAATTCTGTTGCATTGGTCTTCAGAACTTTCGAGGATGAATTTGTTTTTGTGATGACATCGGTAGCTTGCGTTTTGTAAACAATTATGTACTGCTAGTCCCTTACGATTGAGAATCTTGTTGTATTTGTTTGTTAGCGTATTGAGTTTACAGAGATGTGTCAATGATATGTTGCTTAGCACTGGAAACGAATATGTTCAATAGGATTAAATTATTTTTATTACTTTATTAGCGACTCAGTCGTTATTCAGCCATACTGCAGTTTAGCGTAACAAAAAAAATGAGAGCATAAACCGAAGACTGAGTGAAGATTTCCTTGTTTTCCTTTAAAGACAACAGAGTTTCTGATATATGTTTTTTCTGGTGTTTCTTTTCTCAAATTAAATGCTCCTTAAAGTGTAATATTTAAAGTTACGCCTAAGTTTTTTAAATAGTTATTAGTAGTGTATTAAGTATTCTTTGGGTCAAATTTTTACTTTAAAGAAAGCAGGTAACTGCTGCTCCTACGAATTTTGTTGATAGAGCACAAGCATTGGCTTAAACCCAACTGCAATGTAAAATCTAAAATACAAGTAGATATCCTTAAAACAGACCACTTTTGAGCTTTCTGGGATACTAATCGCTGATTCCATTATTACTTAAACTATTCTGCCATTAAACATTTTTTTTACTAATCTGGATGTGAATTTATAAAGAATAGTGCATAAAAATTGGTATACATAATATCTTCTGTAGAACACTGGCAGAGTTTTTTAAAATAGATGGAACACGACTTCTACGGAATACAGAAAGAAATGTGGAGAATGATCAGAGGACAAAGAAAAAAAAGAGGTAAATAGAAAGGAAACACATTCAGAAGGAAAAATGGACAGACTATTTCGATCACAATTTGAGAAAGGTGACGATAATGAACCACCAATACCAGAGATGACGGCAAACGAAATAATAAATCTTGAGGAGGAAGAGGTAAAGAAAGCATTAAGGAATTTAAAAAACAGAAAATCACCAGAAGAGGACAGAATACTGAACGAACTCCTAAAGTAGGGAATACCAGATCTGACCAAACAACTATTAAAACTAATCCAAAAAATAATAGAACTAAACAGAATTCCTCAAGAATGGAGATCAAGCAACACCTCTCTTAAAAAAGGGAGACAAATCTTACACGGAAAATTACAGAGGAATTAATTTATTAAACACAAACACTAAAATTAACAACCAAAGTGATAACAAATACACTGAATGAAATTATAACACTAGCAGAAGAACAACAAGGTTTTAGGTCGGGAAGATCAAGCACCGAGGCTATATTTATGATGAGGCAAGTGCAAGAGAAATCATTAGAATACAACAAACCGGCATATTTATGTTTCAAGGATCTTAAGTAAGCATTTGACCGGGTCAAATTAAAGGACGTTTAAGAATAATCAAAACGATCGAAAATTTCTTCCAAAACAACACAATAAAAGTAAAAGTAAAAAAATAACTAACTGACCCTATTGAACCTGGTAATGGGATAAGACAGGTAGATTCCCTGAGTCCTCTATTGTTCAACCTGATTATGTATGAAATAATAAAAAAGTAAGGACTAAACAAGAATACCAAATGGGAGAAAAACAACTTAAAATAATCTGCTATGCAGACGACGCAATACTACTCTCCCATAATGAAGATGATTAGAAAAGACAAAATGCATGGTTATATCAGCAAATTTATTACGATGTAAATAGGAGCTGGAAGTTCGAATAATAGAACAAGTGATGAAGTGTATATATCTAGGCAACACATTATCTAGCTTAAAAAGCTAGAAACATAAGTGGAAGATCAAGTGAATAGAGCAAACAGAGACGCAGGTTGCCTGAATGAAACAATATGGAGAAATAAAAATATCGGAAAAGAAATGAAAGGCAGAATTTACAAAACAATCATCAGACCAATAATGACATACGCGGCAGAAACACGACCTGACACAGAGAGGACACAAAGAATGTTAGAAACAGCAGAGATTAAAACACTTAGAAAAATTAATGGTAAAAACTATGGGACAGGGCTAGAAGTACAGATATACGACGTAGATGCAAGGTGGAGATCATCAAGGACTAGGTAAGAAATAGAAGAGTAGAATGGAATGATCATATAAGCCGAATGACAACAAATAGAGTAGTAAAAAGGGCAAAAGACGGTTCCCCAATAGAAAGAAGATCAGTAGGAAGACCTCGGAAACAATGGAATGACAATTTTCTGGAGGCACATTGAAAAACATATTCGTAATGTCTACATAAAAAGCAGAAGAAGAATATCTTCAATAAAAGCATTAAAACTCTTCAATTTTCGTTGACCACCGACTTGTATGTATATAATGTACAGACTAATAGGAGTTAATGAGTACAACTACGTATTGTTCTAAAACCACGGTCATAAAATTGGGTTTTTTTGTAGAACAATTAAAAAATCTGGGATATCTGGTTTTTTCTTGTAATCTTCATATGAAAAATAAGGAAATTCTGAATATAACGTTTATATTCAAATATTTCCCACCTCTAGCTTTTCGCGAGGTAAACGATCAAAACACTGGACTGAGCCGATAATCCACCGACAAAACAACCTTAGAGGTCCAACACACAGCGAGCATACGGTAGTAGTTACATTTTCACCACTTGGCAAGGGGTAAATGACTGCCATCAGTCATTTTAGACGAGCTTTTTTAAAAGACCGCTACACTCACGATTGATTGGTGTATTGTGGTGATGACAGATGCAAAAGGTGCGAGACTGCTACCTTAGTGATAGCTGTTTAAGAACGAGGGTCTTAGTAGAGGTCGATCTAATAAGAAAGAAAACTGACAAATGAGTTTTTGGCTCTGTGGTTGCTAAAGGAGATCTAAAGGATTGTCTGGCATTAATCATAAAAAATATTAGTTTACAGCGTGGTTTGATTTATTGAAGTCTTAATATTAAACTAACATTTAAACAACGAGAAAATTATTACACAATAATTAATTTACACTTATAAAAAGACGATCATACAAAACACAGTTCTGAAACAGTTTTACAGTGATATTTTTTTTTCTCCACTGGAAACCGTTTCTTCTATATCGGTTGTATGGTAGCGAATTAGTTACGGTACATATTACCTTACCTGTATTAATAGTTCTAGGGGCTACAACAGATCGTCTTTATATAAGGAGTTCGACAATACCGATAGAACTTTAATTTGGACCTGGTATAACCAGCGGTCTTGTATCAAGACTAAGGCGACCCTTCTCATCGCAACAGCAAGTTCTGTAGAGGCTAAATATTCTTGGTCTATCTCCCAATGTATAAATAATCAAGTCTTCCCTACTTTTTCTAAGATTAAAACTCCAGGAAATGTTCCAGTCAACTTAAAGAACACCTTCCAACTAAAAATTTTGAAAAAGGAGATTTGTAAACATTACAACAAGCTTAACTACATAGATTGTAAAAAAAAATATTATAACTTTTATAAAGGAATTTTTAAATAAATTTTTTGTGATACATGGTATACAGCCAGCTACAGGAATTTAGTTTCCTTGTGGATTCTTCGGTAGGTCCTGATACCCTCACCTATACCCTTTATTTGTATGCCCATTTGCGAGTCTTCTTCTGAGGAATTTTTTTTGTGTTCATGTCCATTTTGTTTCAAATAGTAGGTACAAAATGCTATCAGACACGACATGGGTATAATCTTCCAGAGTTTACCACTACTCTAGGACATCGCTTAGGTGACAAATTTTTCCCTGTGGTTTGTATAAATGTTAAGAATTTCACATAGCAGTATGTACCTAATAATTAATTCAAATAAAACAAACTTGTTGCAAATACAAAATTAGCAAAAATGGTGTGTTTGCCTCGATAGAGTGTAGTGGATTGCATGCTTCTCACCCCATCACCTACCATTCGTAGGGTATGTCTTTGAACATCTTATCAAGTCGAAAGAGATGGTGGATGGATTCGCACTTATACCAAGAAGGACGATGGTATTAGTTATACTGCGGTTCTCTGGTAATTTGTCAATTGAACATGGGGTAGGTGGACATTTGTGTTTCTGTATTTTGTGGTCGAATCCTGCATTGGGCGATGATTTTAAATTTGAATGAGTTGATGAATTTTATAGAATCAAATCCGAGAATACCTTGGACAGACAGAGTGACCAAAACGTAGGTGTTGGGGCTAATAGGAAGAAAGATTGAATTGTTAACACTTGTTAAAAGGAAGAAGAGTGTGTTCCGTAATGATAAGTACAGTCTGCTACAGCATATAGTGGCAACGCAATTAAAGGTAGAATAGGTTTGGGTAAAAAGAAAAACTCCGAGCTGAGAAATTTAAGGGAATGGTTCCAAATACTAGAAGCTGCAAATATCATACATCTGGCACAAAATAGAAGCATATCGTACAATGATCGGCAACCTTCGATAGAAGACACATAAAGGAGGACGAAGAAGAAGATGCATTTTAAAATTGAAATAACAGCAAATTTACTAAGAAGTAAATTGAGGCTGGAAGTTTAGATAATTGAACAAGTGATGGAGTTTAAATATCTAGCCATCACATTATCTAGCTACCGAAAGCTCTAAACAGAAGTGGAAGATCAAGTGAATAAAGCAAAGAGAGCCACATATTACCTGAATCAACCAATATGGAGAAATACAAATATCAGGAAAGAAATGAAAAGCAGAATTTATAATACAGTCATCAGACCAATAATAACATACGCGGCAGAAACACGACCTGACACAAATGGGACAAAAAGGATGTTAGAAACAACAGAGATGAAAACACTCAGAAAAATTGATGGTAAGACACTATGGGATAGAGCTAGAAGTACAGATATACGACATAGATGCAAGATGGAGAATATCAAGGACTTGATAAGAAATAGAAGAGTAAAATGGAACGATCATACGAGTTATGTCTACATAAAAAAAGGAGAAGAAATACAAAGGGACTTATCGGTTAAAATGATGGAAATTGCCCTCACCTCTATTAAAAAAACCCCAATTAATTGCATATATTGACAAAAATAGAACTGTGCTCAAGGCTACAGTTTCCTATATCCACACGTAACCTCAAATAAGGCTAAAAAGTGATTTTTAGTTTTTGTAAGGGCTTTTTTCTGTTTTCAATTGGAACGATTTTCTAGTGATCTGGTGCTAGCTACTTAATAGCGATTTATTGCCCTCTCTTAATTCCAAATAAAGTCTTCTGCTAGTGCCAACTCAATTAATGAAGGTTGGCTATAACCGTTGCAAATTTGTGTCTATCTTCTGCTTTCCATATAAATTTCTGTGTGTTTAGCCCAGTCCAGTGGCGAATGTTTTTCAGACAGGATATTTGTCTTCTACCTGGACCCTCTTTTCTTTCGATTTTACCCTTCATAATCCGCTGCAACAACTCCTACTTCTTATTTTTAAGTTTGTGTCCCAAATATGCTGTCTTTCTTCTTTTAATGGTGATCAAAAGTTCTTTCTCTATTTCTATTCTGTGCAACAACATTTCGTTCGTAATATGATCGATCCATGGTATTTTAAAAATTCTAAATAAAGTCTATATTTATCAAATGACTTAGTAATTATGTCCGTAAACATAAAAAATTAATAGAATTGCAAAACTAAAACCAAACCATCCATTTATGTAGCCACCTGTATCGAAAATAGCAAAACATTTTTAAAAGAAATCGAAAGATATCGAAACGTCATCGTGAATGATAAAAGGAGCAGCGCAAGAGGTAAACAGAAGGACCAAGAATTGCATTTCGCATTCAATTAGAATGTTCTGTGGAATATCAAATGTTTTATTTCTTTGAGAACGGAACGCCGCGGGCAAGCCACAACATCAGCATCAGTCCTTACCTTTGATCTTCCAGATTACATAATTATTAATTTCGAATGGAGAGACGAACGTTCCTTTTCTTTTTCCTCGGTCTCGCACAAAAATTCCTACGGTCTTTTTTATTTCATTTTTCTCCCGAGGTTAATTACAAGCACTTGAAAAAAAAATTAGTTTAATAAGAAGATAATCACACGTAGCGGCTTTACCGAAATAAAATACAAGTTTTTTATTTCAGACCTTAATATACAATTCATTAAACAGTTGGTCTTTCAAAAAGTGCACCAGAACAAAACGGATTCTTACACATGTATAAGTGACAGATTTAGGCAGATAATAAAACTCAAACTAAAATATGTTAAGGTATTTAAAGAAGCAGCATGTGATAGTGACCATTAAAATCTATTACTAAATCCATGTGTATCATGGATAACAGCTAGACCTAGACCTAGAAAAGGACAAAATATTAAATAATAACGAAAATATCTAGTTCTCAACGCAATTTCTGACCACAAAATAGGCAATTCCTTAATAAAAGTCAATTGCCAAGCAACGTTCAGAAAAGAGTACGGAAATATTTTCAACCTACTGTACAAATACTGGAAAATGCGTTCCAGTAAAGCTGATTTAAATGTAAAAGAAATAATAAATTAGACTTACTCACAATCAATTTAATTTAACTATCCAGACGACCGGTTTCGCTTTCTACAATATGCAAAGCATCTTCAGGTCTCGATACAAAGTTAAATAAATGCTGAAATAATAAACCCATATTAGGGTGTTGTCTATAAAAGATAATTTTTTTTTAAATCTCAATAAAATCTCAATAAATAACACACATTTCATAAATATATCTCTAGAATAAATATAAATAACTTTTAAATAACTTAATGGTATAGAACATTACTTTCATCAAACAAACAATTACATTACACCTATCTCTACTTCATTGGATAAAATCTGTCTCCTCAAGAACTTCCCCGTTTACTGTCAAACAATTACAATAGCAGACTTGAGTTCTCCAATCAACAATACAGGATAGTTTGAACCATGTTCTTTCAACCATCAATTAATAGAGTACCGGCATGTAAGTAATGTTTTATTTATTTGTTCATTCATCAATTTATTACAGTTTAATAGACTATTTTACCAATTTGTGGGTCTTACCTTGTCTGCTTAAACATTTTATTCATTTTGAAAAACCACAGACATGTAATATTGCCATAATTACTTTAATTTATATAATTTATATCATCTATCTTTGTTTATCTTTATTAGACAACACCCTAATATGGGTTTATTATTTCAGCATTTATTTAACTTTGTATCGAGACCTGAAGATGCTTTGCATATTGTAGAAAGCGAAACCGGTCGTCTGGATAGTTAAATTAAATTGATTGTGAGTAAGTCTAATTTATTATTTCTTTTACCTTTTGAAATGGACTCACACAAGCAACACATTCATGATCTGATTTATATGATTTAAATCTCCAATCTCATATAAATGGATTCTTAATATTGTTCTGAAGTAATTTTCTTGTAACATGTTAAAGTAATTACTATTTAAATGGGAATAAGCTACAATTAAAGGTTAAATTAATTTTATTGACGTTTCAATTTCCACTTCGGAAATCGTTCTCAAAATACAAACATTAGTAAATTAAAGAAATTTGGTTTTTTTATTACTTGGTGAAAAAATCCTCTAAAAATTTAATTTTATCTGACTCATTTATATTGACAATTCAGACATACATTATACATTTTAAAGTAGACGACTTTAAAATGATATTGCCAATATTGTTGAGTTGCGTTCCTGGGACGACTTTACTTGTAAGATAGTTCATTCGATTACACGAAATCAACTTTAACTTGAGAATATCCGTCAGAAAAAATTTTCTGACGGATATTCGGATATTGACGGATCTCAAGTTAAAGTTGATTTCATGTCACTCTTAATTTCTATTCGCCAAAAGCTTACCTGTATGTCAGAAAAACTTTTCCTAATATGTTACCTCATTCACGAACTCTTCAAAAGTGGTATTAGGTAGTAGCTTGTGAGCCTGGTTTTCAAAAAGAATCAGTGAAGGTATTAAAACGAAAAGTAGTTGAACTTAAAGATAAAGGAAAATCATGTATCTGTGCTTTGATGGTTGATGAAAGTCTATACATCAGAAAATAGAATGGGATGGTGAACAGTTTAATTGTAGGTATGTTGACATGGGAAGTAACCCTCAAATCGATTCTTTCGAAGTTAAAGCAAAAGAAGCTATTGTATTTTTAATAGATAGCTTAAATGACACATGGAAATTACCAATAGGCTACTTTCTAATCGGTGGTTTATCAGGAGTTCAAAAAAGTAATATGGTAAAAATGGGCTTAAAAATAATGCACGAAGCTGCTGTCATAACCAAAAGTTTAACGTTTAATTGTGCAGCATCAAATATTAGCATGACTAATCATCTTTCTTCTTCTTACGATGCCTATCCGTTCCGGATGTTGGCGATCAACATGGCTATCCTAACTTTGCTTGCTGCTATTCTGAATAGTCCAGTTGTCGATGTATTAAACCACTTTCTCAGGTTTTGAAGCCAAGATATTCTTCTTCTCCCTGGTCCTCTCTTTTCAAATAACTTGCCCTGAAGAATGAGTTGCAACAAGCCGCATCTCTGTTCATTCCTCATAACATGGCCAAGATATTCTAGTTTGCGCTCTTTGATGGTGTTAATAATCATCTTGGAGTTGATTTATCTATTAATAATTCTAATCAAACATATTTTTTACATCCAGTCACAAATCAACCAATATATGCACATATATATATATATATATATATATATATATATATATATATATATAAATATATATATATATATGTATATATATATATATATATATATATATATATATATATATATATGTACTCCACATATGTTAAAGCTTTTCCGCAATACTTTGGATACTTATAAATTTTTTTTTGATGCTAATAATGAAGCGATTAGATGGGAATATTTAGAAAAATTTATAGAATTTCAAAAAAACGAAGGCCTTCATCTAGCAACTAGAATAACTCGAATGCATCCTCCGATAGGGGCTGCAGGACCTTGACGTTGGTTCGGAGGCTTAAGCTGACTGTTCAGACAGGGCTGTAGTCTGGCGTAGGAAGTGGAACAAGTATGTGTGTGTGAATGAATGGGATCTCCCTAATAAGGAGCTCTCTGTTGAATGAAGGTACCCCCTATAAACGGGCTAGGCCTAGTGAATGGGAAGTATAGAAACGTGTGAAACGACCACGCTAGAACAGTTCCTGTCACCACATAGCCCTCTGGGGTATCTGGGAATCTTTCCCAGGTATTCGAGAGACTAGGAAGGGAAGAACTGTTTCAGCGACCAAGAAGCAGCCTACCCAAGCTAAGGTGTGAGGTAATCGTGCCGATGGCTGTATGGCCACAGGGTTTTATGTGGTCGTGAACGATCCCCCTGGGGAACCAGGCAAACCCCACTGTATAAAGCCTTCCCCTGGTAATGCGGGGCTCTGCCAGGGGCGACCAAGCTTTCCCTAGCTACTCGTGGGAACAACATGTATACGAAAAATAAAAAACCAAAACCAAATTCTGAGGTTGGACCAAAACGTTCACCTCAGTCTGAAGCCGCAGATAAGGATGGACAGCAATGTTCACCTCTAATCTCGGCCAAACCGGAGGCTGGACCAAAACGTTCACCTCAGCCTGAAGCCGGAGCTAAGGATGAACAGCAATGTTCACCTCAAGCTTCGGCCCAAGCGGAGGATGGACAAGGACCACCTCGGGAAAACCGGCCAAAACGCCACAGAATTAGCGGCGCCGAGGCAAAAAGAAGGAAGAAGGCCAGAGAGGCGATGGGAAAAGCACCCACGGGAGCAGCTCATCCCTCTCCAGCCCCTCCCAAAACAAAGGTGAAGATGCCCACATCGGAGGCTGACAACGGTTCCACCTCCAAAAGAGGACAGGAACCAACAGCCCCCGGTGTGAAGCGCCTTCGCCCAAGTACCTCCACGGAGGGCACGCCGAGGAAGCATAAGAAGTCACGCGGTGGTGGAAACACCGCTGCGCCTTCCCAAAGCTTCGCCGAAGCTACCTTAAGACATCTTAAGGTTGCTATTATAGATAAGTTAAACCCGTATGGAAAGGTCACCGCCGACCGGGCAAACCTTATCAAACAAAGCCTAATCGAGGAATTGGACAGAACAATCTTGTCACCCTCGAGCAGCCAGGTAAAAGCACCCACGTTCAAGTCGTGGACTTACTCAGGTGAGATCATCAGAGTAGTCTGTGATGACGATGAGGCGCTTGCATGGCTGGAAAAGGCTACATCTGACCTCAAACCGTGGGAGGAAGCATCACTGGCTGTTGTCAGTCAGGATAAGCTCCCAAAACTTACCAAAGCCTCTCTATGGATCCCGGAGGATGCTATTAGCACCTCTGATGACCCAGAAAGAGTGCTGCGGAGGTTAGCGGCGCAAAATCCAGACATGGCAGTCGCGAGATGGTGCACTTTTCACCATGAGGTAAAAAAGGATCCTAAAGGACACCTGTTTGTCTTCGGAATCGGAGACGATGACATGGTTGTCCTTAGGAAAAGGGCAATGAGGCTGAGCTGCACGTTTACCTCATTGTATCTAAAAACAAGCACAAGCAAAGTGCAGGATACCTCCTCGGAACCAGGAACCTCAGACACGCGGCAACCGACTGCGGTTGCTGAGACTGAGACAACCCTGGTCCCACAGCAGGGAGAAGATCATCAAATGATGGTTGACGAACTCTGCGGAGGAAGTTCCGAAATAACTGAGGCTGCCCCCTCCTCAACTGAGGAGGAAATGGACACCTAAAAAGAGCCGAAACGATACCTAAGCCATGGGCAAGGATGTCGAAAAAAATAAGGTCACTATTATTCAATGCAACCTCCAACACAAAAAGGTGGCAACGGCAACACTATGTCGCCGCCTGGATGTAACGGAGGATGCAATAGCACTAATCCAAGAACCTTGGATAAATAAGACCAAAATAACTGGTCTTAGCAGCCTAAACGGTCAAATTTTCAGCTTACCAAGCAATCAACAACCGAGAACAGCAATATATGTTCCCAGAAAAATCAAAGCCTCCCCTATGGCGCAGTTTTGCACCTCAGACGTAACTGCGGTTAAAGTGAAGTGCCCATGGGGAAAGGGCAAAAATAGAGAGTTGATACTAGCATCAGTCTACCTACCCTCAGATGCAGCCACCCTACCACCAACAAGGGAAATGGAAGATCTGGTAGACCATTGTCTCAGTCAGAAGGTAGAACTTATTATCGGCTGCGATTCGAACTCTCACCATCTAGGCTGGGGCAGCAGAGATAACAACGCCCGAGGTAAGTCTCTTTATAACTATATTACTATAAAAGATTTGTATATCTTAAATAAGGGCACCGAACCTACCTTTATTAATGTTCGTAGCCAAACAGTCATCGATATCACGCTGGCAACAGCTGAAATATCGAATAAAATTCAGAACTGGCAGGTATCGGAGGATATTTCTATGTCCGACCACCGCTGGCTAACCTATAATATTAGTCTGGAAAAAAGCCTTATCAAATCGCGCGACCCTAAGAGGACGGATGTAGAACTCTACAACCGACTCTTAGAAGATGCTCTGCGGAATGAAAGGGCTTCAACTCCAGGAACTAATACAGAATTGGAAAGGTATGCGGTATCTATCCAAAACAAAATAAGCTATGCTTATAAAAAATCCTGTCCAATAAGGATGGTCCAGGAAAGTCGCAAAACCAACTCTTGGTGGTGCACTGAATTGGAACACCTTAGGAAGACAGCAAGAACAGCTTTTAATAGAGCAAAACGCACCAAACTCAAAGAGGATTGGGATTCTTACCAATCAAATCTCAGAGAGTTTAAAAAAGTCTGCAGACAAAGACAAAGAGCTGCTTGGAGAACCTTCTGTGAGGAAATCGAAGATTTCCCGCAGGCTTCCAGGTTACAAAAAGCGCTCTCAAAGGACCCACATCGGCATGTCGGCATACTAACGAAGGAAGATGGGAATAAAACTTCCAACCTTCGCGAAAGTGCTGAGGTCCTGATGAAAACACACTTTCCCGGTTCTAGTGTCTCAACAGCACCAAACCGGATGGAAGAAGCAATCATACCGTCAACAAACGACTGGAATCTCGCCAGAACAATGATTAATGAGGAAAAGGTAAAATGGGCCATATTGTGCTTCACCCCTTTCAAATCACCAGGGCCTGACGGCATATATCCAGCCCTACTACGGTGGGGACTGGATATCCTTCTGCCGCACCTCGTGGAAATATTCAGAGCCTCTTTGGTTCTGAGATATATTCCTAGGAAGTGGAGAGAGGTACGTGTGGTCTTCATACCAAAACCAGGTAGGATGGACTACACCCTACCAAAGGCTTTCCGACCAATTAGCCTAACATCCTTTCTGTTGAAAACGATGGAAAGGCTATGCGAGAGGTACATAAGGGATGAAGTTCTGGTCCATAACCCACTTCACCCAAATCAACATGCATATACTTCGGGAAGATCTACCGATTCTGCACTGCATCATGTAGTGGGAAGAATTGAAAGATCGCTGGATAATAAAGAATCCACCCTAGGTATATTCATAGACATTGAGGGAGCGTTTGATAAAACCACATTCCCAACTATCACCCAACAGCTCAACGTCAGGAATGTTCCCCTGGCCATAAGCGAATGGATATTCAGTATGCTCTCTAATAGAGCAATAAGCATAAATGTAGAAGACGTTTCTGTTAGAGGCATGGTTACGAGGGGCTGTCCACAGGGAGGGGTGCTATCACCACTACTCTGGAACATAGTTCTAGATACCCTGGTTGACCAACTCAGCAGCAACGGTTTCTACACAATAGCCTATGCAGACGATATTGCTGTCCTGCAAAGCGGTAAGTTTGAGAGCACACTATGTGAGAGATCACAAGTTGCTCTCCGACTAATAGAAACATGGTGCAAGGAACACTCACTATCTATAAATCCAAAGAAAACTGAGATGGTCCTCTTTACCAGGAAAAGAAGAATCACGGGCTTAATACCCCCAAGGATTCTAAACTACAGTCTAAATTTTTCTGACGAGGTGAAGTACCTTGGTATTACCCTTGACAAGAAGTTAACATGGAACTCACACTTAGATGGTAGAGCTAAAAGAGCATATATTGCCTATGAGCAGTGTCGACGAACGGTCGGACGCACCTGGGGCCTCACGCCCAGGGTGATCGCCTGGGTCTACACCGCTGTCATTAGGCCAATGCTAACTTACGGAGCTATTGCTTGGGTACCAAAAGTGCTACAGGCAACAGCGATTAACAAACTAAACCATATTCAGCGGATGGCTTGCATAAATATAACAGGTGCCATGAAAACAACACCAACTGCTGCAATGGAGTTGATCATTGGCATCACGCCTCTAGATATATATGTCAAAGAGGTGGCGCTAGTGACAATGATGCGACTGCGCTCAGCTGGTGCAAACCTTGATGTAGGAATGGGACAATTGAGAACTCGTTTCTGGCGAGAAGAGTTGGATGCGTTACCACTTCTACAGGCAGGCTGCGACTCAATTGAACCAAAGTTTGTCTTCAACAAACCCTACAAAATTGAAACAGGACAGTACATGGAGACAAACGTGGCAAATGCCTATTGCATATACACCGATGGCTCCAAAATGAAAGAAGGCTCAGGATGCGGGATATACTCCAGATCACTGAACCTAAGAATAAAGTGGGGTATGGGCAAAAATGCCAGCGTAGTTCAGACAGAACTGACTGGTATCTCCATAGCCGCAAAAGAGATAACCCAAAAAGGTATAGCAGGTAAAACTATAATCATCTGCACAGATAGCAGACAAGCGCTACTAACCTTGAATAGACCACGTGTCACATCAGGTTTAGTAATGGAGTGTCACAAGTCACTAACCCAAGCTTCGGATGGTAATACCATCATCCTGAGGTGGGTTAAAGGACACAATAGGAATAAAGGCAACCGCATTGCTGACCAATTAGCTAGGAAGGCGGCAGGCCTAAGACTCTTAGGACCTGGGGATCTTTTTGGTTGGTCAACTACAACAATCGCGGAAATTGTCAAATGTCACTCCCATACTCAAACCGTAAAAAGATGGGAAGAAGGGAAAGGATGTAAACTTGCCAGGGTAACACTAAGTAACCTTGAAGAGTCAACATCTAAGAAGTACTTGGGAATGACCAGGAAAAACCTACGTTTGGCAGTTGGTTTTTTAACTGGTCATTGTCAACTAAGCAAACACCTCCATACACTGGGGCTAGCAGACACACCTCTATGTAGGAAGTGTGAACGAGAAGACGAAACTGTAGAGCATGTCCTATGTGAATGCCCAGAGTTATCGTTAATACGAGAGTACGCGTTCGGCGAGTCCTGGCCAACACCTGCCCACATAAGAGAGATGTCTCCTGGTGACTTGTCCACCTTCCTAGAATTGGCAGGATGGACAATGAGCTAAGGGTGACAGCTCCCTGGGAGGATGCACAATGGGTCAATTGTGGCCTAAGTGCTGTGAAACTTAACTCGCCCTCCCTACTCTACAGATACAGAACTCGAATGCATATTAATTGGTTTAAAGAAAAAATGAAGGTGAAATTAGCTGCCCAAACTTTCAGCCAAAAAGTTGCTAAGGCATTAAATTATTTAAGAAATAAATTCTCAAACGAATTTGAAAACAGCGAAGCTACTGAGAATTTCATAAAGGTATTAATAATACATTTGATATTTTAAATAGCAGAAATTTATTGGCAAAACACGTAAGATTCAGCTTGCACCAGCATAATAAACACGCTATTTTTCAGAACATTGAAGAATCTATCAAATACCTCACTTCACTTAAGGTGGAATACTGCCGGTTTGCGCTCGACCGTTTTGCGCCCTTACCTAAAATCGAGCGGTTTGTGCTTTGCAATTTTCATAATAGAAATATCTAACTACTATAGTTTCCTTAATCGGCCGATTTGGGCTCTCTTGCAATATAATTTTAATTTCATTCTACAATAATAGTCTGGTGAACCTTCAATGAACAAACTAACATGTCAAAACTAACAAAATTATTAAATTTTTCTAATATTGTCAAACAACAGAGTGTTCTTTAATCTTTAATACCTCTGTTTATAATCCTTCTACCTGGAAGTTAATTGTTTAGATAGAAGTCCCAAAATGAGAGATCGCTGGAACTAACTTTCCTTTCTCCCTGATAATGCGAACTGGTACTGCTTAAGTCATTAACAAAGAGTATGATAACAGAAAAATTACCTGAAAATTCTACGTGATAATGACCATATTGATGGTCAATCGTTTCTATTGCGTTCTTGGAGATAGTTCTTGGAGATATTGAGTTAGTGTCTTAAAAATGGGTGTGCAAATTATTGAAACTTCGAAGGGAAAACCATGTGCATTCTATAAAGGGTACAGTTTTCGTATGAAAAAAAAAATAAAGATGGTTCGGTTTTTTGGAGTTGTTTGAAAGAGAAAACTGAAAAATGTCGAGGCCACATAATTATGGATAATAACACAATAATTAAGGAAGCCGAACATCTGTATAAGCCGACTGTTGCAGCGACAGAAGTGAAGCAGTGTGTCTTCAATGCTCGAAAAAAAGCTGGGGAAGACAATAGTTATTTGCCGATGTTAAAAATATATCAAGATGAATTTCAAAGATTTTATAGTCAAGGACTGGATTTCGTGACAGATATTCCAAAATTCTCTTTACTGAAAAGTGGTTTAAACGATTGTAGAAAACGTGCGCGTGAGCTGCTCACAGATCCAGCGGCAGCATCCGAAATAGTATTTCCAGAAGAAATTATTACAATGAGCGACAAAATGAAATTTTTATTTATCGACAAGACCACTCCCTCGGGATACAGAATCTTGGTGTTTGCCAGCAACAAAGCTAGGGAAATTTTGGTTAACAGTAAGGACACTGTATTTATGGATGGAACATTCAAAAGCTGCAGTAAGCAATTTAGTCAAATATATACCGTTCATATCGATATTGGTAGTACGTCAGAGGAGACAAATACAATTCCATTGATATTTTCGTTACTTCCTAACAAAACCAAAGAGACATACGATATGTTATTTTCATCAATGAAAGAGAAACTACCAAATTGGAAACCATCTCTTGTAAAACTGGACTTGAACAGGCAGTGATTGGTGCCTTAGAAAATTATTTTCCCGAAGCCAAAATTTCTGGTTGTAATTTTCATTTCAATCAATGTATATGGAAAAATGTTCAAAATATTGGACTTGTTTCTGAATACACTGACAAAGAAGAGATACGTTTGAACATAAGAATGTGTGCTGCGTTAGCGTATCTACCCATAGAAGATATCGATGATGGCTGGTTATGCATTCAAAAAACCTCTCCTATTTCTGAAAAATGGAACAGTTTTATGACTACTTTGTCAAACAATAGTTAGAAAATACTCACATTACCAAGGAAATGAGGAATTGCCATGATCAAAGACATCGCAGTAATAACGTTTTAGAAGGTTGGAATTATCGTCTGAATACATTAATAAGACCACATCCCAATGTATTCCAATTAGAGAAGTGCCTGGTTAAAGAAGCGGAATATTGTGATCACCTTTATGATCGATTTACTTTAAATCTAGAAGGAAAGCGGCGCAAGAAAACATATATTAATCTTGATGTAAGAATATCCAAAAGTTTACAGAAATATAAAGATACAAGGGACTTAAGGTTGTGTTTAAGGACATTGGCATATATCCAGGAGCTGCAATAAATGGACAATTTTTTATTCCCAAGAATTTTTCGTATTTTACTGTATAAAAAGTTTGAAAAAAAAACAAAAAAATTTAAAAAAAAAACAAAAAAAAATTAACAAATTAAAAAAAACGAAAAAAATGAAAAAATAAAAAAAAAACATCTTTTAAACAAGCCAATGTTTATATTATTTATAAACTATGACAGTCCTAAGCCTGAATGAAAGTGTGAAGGGAAGATTTTACTAGCCTAACCGTTACCTGATCGTTATGGTAGAATAAAATTAAACGTCGATTACAAGAGAGCGCAAAACGGTCGATATAAGAAAATAATTAGCTATACATCTCCATTAAGAAAGTGTTAGAGCGCAAACCGGCCGATTTCAGGTAAGGGCGCAAAACGGTCGAGCGCATATCGGCCGACACCCTTAAGGTGCACTCATTTCACTTATGTACTTTCAAATAAAACATTTATTTTGACAAAATTACTTTAATTCGAAAATATTCATTAATTTCTTTGCTAAATGATTTAACTTCCATATATGTTACAAAATATTGCATTTTTATTAAAATTTATCTAAGTTTAGGTAATTTTATTAGGGCTTTTCTAAAAATCCAATTTAATTTTAAGAGTTCTTGCCAAAGTGTGACGTCACTTACACAGAAGTGTACAAAGCGTGTCTGTAAGTTTTAATGGTCTGAGATACAGACAACAGCTTTTTAAAGATCCAAAAAGAGAACAACGGAGGAGAGCTCCTACCACAACCACGATATTTCAGAAATAGCCTTTTCAAACTCTTATCAAAATTGAGAAAAATACACAAAATAGAATACGCGAACCTTCAAAAGTCAAAAATATCAAAATCCCAATAAACTCCTATACCCCCTGTGAAAAAATCAAAAACCTTATGAGATATAATAAATCACAATTCTGCTCCAAATAATCACACATAACAGCCATCCAGCGATTTCAATCTAAAGTTCTAAGTGACTACTAACCCACCGTAATATATTAACAATCGTGTAAGCTTTACTAATGAACCATAAAAAATTCTTGTAAGATTTTAATTTCATTTGCTGCATTTATGGCTTAACAAACAGGTATGTCGAAAAAAAATAGACATTTTCCTGTTTTAGAATAACAATTTTAGTAGTTGATAACTATTTTAGTAATAAGTAATTGTAAGGTTACAGAGTGATCAGTATCATGATCACTCTGTAACCTAGGATCACCTATCAGATATTAAAAAATGCGGTATAAATCGAAATTAATGAAATTTCAGGTTGAAAGACAAATCGTCAATTAAAAACTCCACCCTTTTAATCTATATCCCATCGAAAACAAAGTGAGGGGTTAAAAAAGTACACGAAGAGATATATACAGGAGACAACAATCGAGAAACCGTAGCAGTAAATCTCAACAGGCCGAACTGTAAATCAGCAGAACGCGTCACCTCAGAAAGTATTCTGCGTTGCGCAAAAACTTCGCCTTAAGAATATGAATAATGAGGGTTGTGTTCTCCCCTGATAATGGTAAATGACATTGAGTCGGCGGTGTCCGAGTGATAGATTGACGATAGTATTAAGAGCGAGTGTGGAAATGGAAGAAATATCTCTCCATTTGCGTACGAAACCCCCGGGAACTACTTGGTCAGACTAATACGTAAGCCATCATTGTCACGAAGGAGTGTTCGTATGTCCACCTTAGTGGAGGCCATCAGTCAAACTCTCACGCCATCGCGTCGTTTGGGGATTGTTTTACCGCTGCGGGGGCATTTTTCAACGGGAGATTTAAAGGTCGCATCTCTACACAGTCAGTGGGTCATTTGCACACTTATTTTACATGCTCTCTTTAAAACATCTTTCAATATGTTTTGGAATTTAAAAGAATAACTTTTTTTGTAACACATCGTTTAAATTGGATCAAATTGGATGAACGAGTAACAGATAAGTTTATATTTTTTGGGAGGATCAAATTCTTCATTACATTTAAATATCTTTACGGTATAACTTCTTCTCCTTGGAGTGTTGACTCTAATAACGGTGGTTATCAATTATTCTCGCAAAACTGTCCTTATCCTGCTGTTTAGAAAAGTTGCTCTAAGCCTAGCCTGGTCCATTTTCTCATATTTCTCATCCAGTATAGCTTTTTCTTCCAGTCTCGTGTCTTCTTTCTGTTTATCACGTTACAATTAGTTCATTGAGGGATGCAGAACTTTTTCGTTTAATTATTTTTTATTTAATTATTGCTGTTTAAGCATCATTCACTCATATTCATAATAGAACTTATGTAAAAGAACTTATAAACAATTAATTTTTTCTCCTTTAACTATTGTTTCAGACTCAGGGGCTATAAGCTTAAGCCCATATTTACTTTAGGTATGGCTCTTGAACAATCAGAATAAATACACAGGTTCTGGTCGGATAGCTCTTGTAGCTAGGGCTAAACAAATAAATGAAAGAAGAAGATATAAGGCTATAAGGATAAAGCAAAAAAATCTACACATCATAAAGGGTGAAAACAGATTGTTATGCATTCGAATGTAATAGATACTTTCAGGAAGCGGTTCTTTAAAGAATTAACAAAGCAAATGAAAAATTATGCAGGTGATTTATTAGCTGTACAGGAACTAAAGCAAAAGAGACAAGGAATTTCAGAAAAGAAGTTGATGTGCAGGAGCACTAGACAACATAGTAAAATCCAAAGTAATATTTTTAAGATTCGGCGATAATCCCATATATTTCTAAGGCTTCTTTCTAGTTTATTTAAGCTAAAAGTCTTGGATCCAAGCTGGGATGGCGTAGTACTGCATTTTGTATGCACTAGCAATGTATTGGCTCAAATTGCGCTGGACATAATATTGCTAGAAAAGGCATTTACGGATCAAATGCCCGAAAATATTCTTAGACCATCATATATAAGGACTGTCTCTAGTTAATTAAAATTGTGCTGAAATGATGGTATTTCTTGAAGTAAACTGTTTTGGAAACAAACAGATCCTCCGTTTGGGTTTCTGAGTCAGAACTATTGCAGCAGGAACTATTACAGGTACAACAATCAGTATAGGGTCTTAGAATCTTGGAAGATAAAGGATACACATTTTGGTATGAAGATGGTATAATTGCTGATAGAGAAATGAAAATCTTGTTACCTTTGTTTTAAACCATTTGTATAACTTCCTCCTCTCCGTGACCTAGTGTTGTTGTGTCTTATATAAATCAATGCCTTGATAGGGGCCTAGGCGAGAAGAGTATGTCCCTGTTCTCCTAATATCGATGTAATATTTTATTATTTTGATAGGGCATTTAGGTAAATTATAATGATGGAGATACTGTCTTATTCTTTTTGTGTCTGGCTGTATAACGTCCAAGCCAAAAAAAAGAGAGAAATGAAACAATACCAAGTAGTAAAAGTTTTAAGAATGAGTAATATGTCAGTGAAATCTGTACGTGATAAAGAAGTGTTGAATGTTGTGTGAATATGTGTATGCTCTTCAATTTGGTCTTGAGAAAATGACCTCTATAAAATTTGTAACTCTCCGTTATCTTTTATATACAAATTCGGCGAGTATCTTCAAAGACGTACGACATTGGAGTTTATCCACTTCTTCCTGTCTCTTTTCCATAAGTGTGCCAAATATTTGCTTTTATACTTCATGAATGGAAATATTCTTTTCCATTTCTTTCTCTTTTTTATTTTTATTTTAATATTTCTTCCGTTGATAACTTTCGTAAGAACCCACTAACTTACTGTCATTCTTTTATCAAAACTAATGCTAATTCAATATGCAGGTCTTATCTGCTAACGTGTCAAAAAGCTTCCACGTTTAAATTTATTTATTTTCTCCTTATTTTGCTAATTCTTTGGGATAACCCAGATAGCGTATACTCACCTGTTTCTCGACGGTCCTTTTTCAGAATATTATTTTTATGATCACTTTGCAAATTTCTACAGCAATAAAAAATTCCGTTACCCCTAGATATTTATGACTCCACGACTGTTAACCTGCCAATTTCTTGTTAGATTTTTTCTTCTTCTTCTTTTTCTTCTTAGCCTTCTTTCGCCCATTTTTGGATACAAACCTCTCCCAACTCCTTCCGTCGACCTCTATCCTCAGCAACACACTTTTGATTTATACCGGCTATTTTTTTGATGACATCTAACCATCTCATCCGCGGTCTTCTTCTCTACCTTTGTAGGGTCTCCAATGTTATGTTGCGGCGTTCCAACGTTGGTCCTTTTACCTAGCAGTATGGTCTGCGAAGCATCATTTGAGTTTCCAATTTTTGTTGAGATATCTTTTTTTTGTTCTTAACTCTACGCAGTCGTTCCTATTCTTGTCTGATAGCCATATACCTAGCACGGCTCTTTCTGTTTTGGCTAGTTTGTTCATATTTGCCTTAGTTAGAGTCCAGATTTCATATCCACATATCACGATAGAAAGGATGCACTGGTTGAACACTTTGCTTCTTAAATATGGAGCCATTTTGGGGTTCTTAAGTATCCAACTGAGTTTTCCAAATCCTGCCATGCAAGTAATCTTCGCACTTTGATTATCTTTGTCAAGTTTTAGAATTTGGCCTAGGTATATATATTCTTGTACATGTTCTATCTCAATGCCATTTACGTCTGGAGTCGTCTGTGTTTGTCTTTGTTTTTGTTTGTGCCATATACATTTTTAGGCCAACGTATTGGGAGCTATCTGCAAGTTGCTCCACCATAGTTTGTTATTCCTTGAAAGTGGTCGCTAGAATCATGATGTTGTCAGCGAGTCTGAGGTAATTTAACTTGTTGCCATTAACGTTGATACCATATATTGACCAATTTCTACTTTCGATGACGTCGTCTAAGGCTAGATTAAACAGCTTTACATCACCTTGTCGAACTCCTTTCTTAATAAGAATGAGAGTTGTATTTTCGTCTTGTTATCAGAGATGCGTTTTTATTATATATTATGTATTAGTTGGCCAAATCTCGAATCTATTCTACAATAATTATTAATAGCTTATTCTATGGCCCACAACTCAATACTGTCAAATGCTTTTTCATAGTCTACGAAGGTAAGAAATATAGGTAGTTGGTATTATTCGGCTGCTCTGTCAATGTTCTCATTGGCGGCAGATGATCTAATGTACTGTATTCTATGCAGCCTGTTCTATTGGTTTGTAACTATTCGTTAACATTTTGTACACTTGAGTTAGCAACGATTTTTCTTCTTATTTGTCGTCTTCTAGCGAAGGTTGTCGATTACTTCTTTAAACGCTTCCCTATCAGAGAGTATTTATCGTTTCGAAGTATGTGATCCAGAAACGATGTTTTTCTTATTTTAATTGCATTCATAAGCCCTTCTTCATTTGAGACTTTTGCAGTTCAAAGTGTGAGCAACGATATAGGTCTATAAATCTTTAGATATTTGGTTTTGATACTATAGAAACATCTGTTAAACAGCTCTGTTAGTATCGGCACTGATATTGTCTTGCTTATTTTTAAAAGCTCAGCAATTATACCCTCGTGTCTTGGAGCTTTATTATTTTTTACCCCTTTTAAAACTCTTTCTATTTCGAATCTCTCTATATTTGGTAGAACCTCTGATCTCACGTTTTTATTTTTCTTTTGGCGTTATCTGCTGTTGGACACTGTCATTATATTGTGTTAAACTGAACACAATATTTTGTTGTTTACTATTGATATTTTTTTTCTACAGTCTCAAAACTTTAATCATGATTAAAGGTGAATAAGATCAATTTTATTTATTTATTTTTTACAGAAAATTTAACAAATTCTTATTGAAGAATAAAAAATTCTCCTCCTCTTGCAGAATCTTTTATCGATACGAATTCATTTCAATCTTATATATTACAGCTACCAAAATTTCCTTTTTATATACAAGACTTCCGCTAGACAAACCAACCATTATAATGCCCTCTTATTCAGACTTGCCAATCGTATATACTAAAACGCTAAGCCCTTTTTTTGTCCACCACTTTACCCAAAAAACATATTAGATAATTAAAATATTTTTTCGGAATATTATTAGTATTACGTATGAGATTGTCAAGATATACTTTTGGTACAAAAATTCACTTCCGGTTTTGAGATGACCGGAAGTTAAAATTTACTTTAAGTTTTAGACCCCACAATGTATATATGGATCGAAAGGTCTCGTCGAGACGAATCTAAATATGTACTTCCGGTTGCGATCCGACACCGTAAGTGACCCGAAACGCGCATAAAACGTCAAGATAGAGCAAATCTGACACCGGATTCATGATCAGCATGCAAAATTAACTGCTAAATGATATCCATGTCGACATTTGATGAACTAAAAATTGCATTCCGGTTTTGAGGTCGACTTCCATAATCACTTTTTTTTTACTTGCATTATTATTGATGAATGTTATGTATATTCTTGCTTATATTGTTTGTATTGATCTCTTAATTTTTCTCGCAAAATAAAAATTTTATTTAAAAAACTCGATGTCGAGTTGGTCCGTTAGTTTTAACTAATATGATATTCAAATCCATACCAAGCAAATTAGGGGAAGATTTAACAATAATTTATACAGATGGTTCAAAAATTGTTGAAAGTACTGGTTTCGCTTTTTTTGTTTCAAACAGCAATTATGTTGAGAAATATCGAATTCCTGAATATTGTTCTATTTTTACAGCCGAGGCTGCTGCTATACAGAAAGCACTAACTTGGTGTGTCACTAATTATTGTGAGAACATCGTAATAGTATCAGATTCTCAGGCAGTATTAGAAGCTATTCGTAGCCATCCATTGGATAGTCTTCAAAACTTCATTATACTTGATATCAAAAAATTATTACATGATCTAAAATTCACAAAAAAAACAGTTACTTTACTCTGGGTTAAAGGACATAATGGAGTAATTGGAAACGAATTAGTGGATGGTATGGCAAAAAATACATCTGAGATATCCGAAATTACAAATTTTTACTACTTTAAAGATCTTTTTTCTATTATCAGGAGTATTGGCAGGGAAATATGGATGTCAAAATATAAATAAGATCAGAAGACTTCAAGAAACCATTACTTTTTTATTCATCCATGCTTACCAAAAAATATTCCCCATTTTAATTTTAACTATAATAAAGTACATTCTTCGTTAATAGCCCAGTTAAAACTTAACCATGGCCTCTTTTCAGAGCATCTGCATAGGATTGAAATCTATGAAATCCATTTCTGTCCTTGTGATGGTAAATCTGTCGGAGATTTGAACCACTTATTTTTCGATTGTCCTAATCATAGCGAACAGACTCGAAGCCTATATCTAGGTTTAATTGATCTCAATATTAGCCTACCAGTTAACATCAGCTATCTGTTATCTTATTCTGACAAATCGATATATAATATTCTAATCAAGTTTATAAACGATTCTAAAATAAAAATTTAAACATCCTTATAACAATTTTTCTGTGGCAAAAAGATTTTTTGTCTAATGCCATCTCTCTCTCTATCTTACACACACACACACACACACACACACACACACACACACACACACACACACACACACACACACACACATATTTATTTTGACGTACAGTCAATCCGTTCCAAAGAGGAATTAGAGTATTGTTTTTTTAAATTAGTGTTCTTTTCTTCTTTTTTATTTTATGTTTATATCTTTCGTGTGTCTTACCCCCCTAAACGACGGCGTTCATCATCTACAAGGACTGAGCAACGGTCCCTTAGAGACACAAAGTGTATCAGTGTGCTGAGCTTCCCAGTAGTTTTGTTTACTGTGTATGTTATAATATTGAGATCCTTAATTTGAGCTTAGGTTTTGCTTTATATATGTTTTGTTAGTATTCATGATTTCCAATGCAAGAACTTCCCGATCTCAATCTTTTTTCGTCGTAGTAATATACGACATCATTTATTTTGTTTGTGATAAGTAGGTTAATTGTTTGCTATTACTATTATTATACTTTCTTAACTAAATACCTAGTGTAAAATAAAGTTTTCAATAATTTTTTTTGTCCGAATATTTATTTGTTAGAACGTGAAGCGACTTTCCATAGTTAATACATATCAAACAACAGAACAAAACCATGAACTACGATAATTTGTGCCATTGATTGATGTTTTGCTGCTCGTTCTACATTTCCATTATATGCCAATAACACGGAGCATTTTATACACATTTATTTTTCATAGGACATGAAACATGCCCGATATAGAAATGTCATCGAAATGAATAATTACACGTGCCATACTTTTCAATCGTCATCATAAATAATACACACGTCTGACTGATGCATGTTTACGTCGACATATTTATCAGAACCAATAATCTGTGAGAATCGTGATGGATAGCCATTGGCCAGTTGTCATTCAGAGCAGAGAGACTAAAAATAGTTTTTAATCTTTATTAAATTTTAAAATGTACTTTTTTATATGAATATTTTATGTTTCCGGGAAAATATTTTCACGTAGGTAGCTATAAATGTGGAACGGTTTTTATAGACCATTTGTATGAAAACGATGCCTTTATGGCAAAAAAATAAAAAGCACAAAATATAAAATAAATAAGTAGTAATGAATATATATAGAAAATTCGGTCGATCAATTGAAAAAAAATGATAAATAGGTTCTTTTTATGTTTAGCTTTTCCTTTGGGGGATTTTGATAAACTTTTATATCCTCCTGAGACCTGATGTCCAATTAAATGGACATTTACGTTTTATATATTTTTTTGGAAAGAACTAAATTTACAGCGCCGAGTCCCACGGTCCATCGTAGTGTATATACAAGTGACCCTGACAACAGCGCGCCGTATTACTGTGACCACATTATAACTTAGTTAACCTGTTAATCTAAAGTGACAAAAATGGCGGGCAGTTATAGAAAAACAATTGATGGTAAGTAGCTAATTTTATTAGATTATTAACCTAAATGTTGCTTAGTCTAATAACTTAGGATATTATAAATGCATTCATGCGATGTAGTTGTCTTATCAAACCATTTTTAAATTGTTTTTTATCTAAAACGGGGATGTCCATTTTTATGGACGTCAGGTCCTTAGGCATACATAAAATATTATATTAGACTTTTTTGTTTCAGCTGTGTTTGGTAATAAAAAATATTTAAGACCCGAAGTTGACATTGAAAGACTTCTTGAATGCCTGGAAAATTCAGATATAGACGTTTCAGATTCTGAAAACTCTGATGACGGCTTTGATCCAAATGAAGAATCGTATCAGCCTCAGCAATCAGATTCGGCCCAACATACAGATGATGAACAAGATACAGAAATGCCACCCGAAGATGAATTAGATAACGTGCCACTCAGTGAACGAAAAAAAAAGAAGAACCGAAATACATGGAAAAAAATGGGTGTTTTTGTCCTTCAGCATATAGACTTTACTGGAATTGTCGATACAGTCTACGAGAGACAAAATTGGAAAGTTGAAAACTATGTCGGTATGTATTTTGATGATTCAGATTTTGAGAATATTTGTAATTGTACAAATATTAAATTTTTGCAAGAAAAAGGAAAACCTTTGAACGTTACTCTAACGGAGGTGAAAAAATTTTTTGGAATATCTATTCTAATGTCCTGTCTGAATTATCCACAAATTTGAATGTTTTGGGCTAAGACAACAAAAGTCAACAGCATTGCACAAGCCATGACTCGTGATAGATATTTTCAAATCAGGAGCAACTTAAAAGTAGTTATTGACGCTGATGTGCCTCAAGATCAAAGAAATGCTGACAAATTATTTAAGATCCGGCCTTTAGTTGACAGAATACAAAGAGGTTGCTTGACACTTCCAAGATACAATGAGGTTGCTGTGGACGAACAAATGATACCTTTTACGGGCGTGTGTAACATGAAACAATTTGTTCGAGGTAAACCTAACCCAGAAGGATTAAAAAATTGTGTCTGTGCCACTCCCAAAGGATTAATATTAGACTTCGATATTTATCAAGGGAAAAATACATTTCTGCAGAATGATGATGATGTTAAGAAGTTAGGTGTTGGTCCATCCGCAGTTATTAAGTTATCTACAACGTTATTAGAAGGAACACATGTGTTCATCGATAGATATTTCACCACCTTACCTTTACTTGAGTACATGTTAAACAAAAATATTTTTTTAACTGGTACAATAATGAGATCCAGAATACGCAAAGCAGTTCATGTAACATCGGATAAGGTGATGACTCGATTGGGTCGTGGTTCATCTGAGCAGGATGTAAGAGCTGATGGAAAAATTAACATAGTCCAATGGTATGATATGAAATCAGTTATGCTAGCGTCAACTGCATTGCAAATAGAACCTTCAGATGAATGTAAGCGGTGGTCAAAAAAGGACTCCCGATATATTGAGGTACCTAGACCAAACATTGTTAAAAAGTATAATGAATGCATGGGGGGAATAGATTTAATTGACAGGATGATAAGTTATTATAGAATGGGAGCTAGAAGTAAAAAATGGACAGTCAAAACCATTTTTCACTTATTTGATCTTGCGATTGCCAATTCTTGGATTCTATACAGAGATGACCATAAGCAACTTGGTGATGCTAATAAAACCGTTATGAAGTTCCTGGAATTTAAAATAGCTGTTTCCGAGTTGCTCCTTAAAGACAACATTTCTGAAAATTCTGATTTTGGGAACACTTCAACATTAGTAACTAGAAACAGTTCCAATCCTAGACCATCACTTCAAACTTCTACTAAAAGAAAGATACAACACATTCCTGCAATGGCATCCGAGTTAAAAAATTCTGTTAGATGCAAGCTTCCAGATTGCAAGGGTAAAACAAAAGTTTATTGTGAATCATGTGACATATTTTTATGTTTAACGGGAAATAAAAATTGCTTTAAACAGTTTCATTTATAATAATTTTGTATTGATGCGATCCTGATGTCCTTTTGAATGGACATAATTTTTTTCATATTTAACAACAAAATAAAAATTTAGAAAAATTTACATGTGTTTTTATAATCAACATCATACGAATTTTACTATTTAATCAAAAAAAAAACAAAAAGAATCAGCTCAGGTCTCAGGAGGATATATACCAACTTTGGATAGTGCCACGTGGTGATACTTTGTCCAAACGATTCTCACAGATTATGCACTATGCTTTACTACTTGCATCCATAAGTTGCTTTATAAGTTTTATATATTGCTTTTAAAAGTTGCAATATACCATATATTTCTGCGCACAGTATTCAACTCAAAGTGCCCAGCTTCTTCTTCTTCTTCGGATTTTTCCCATTATGAGTTTTCGTCTTCCACAGCACTCTGTTCTCATAGACACCTTGAGGTCACTCATCTGCGGTCCCTATCTATCATAGCATTTCCTATGTAAGTAGGTTTTTTATGAAGTGCCCAACACATATGCATATAAAGTGAAGGATTAAGAAATGGGTTTTAAACAGGAAAAATGAAGGAATGGGTACAATCTCCTTCTGTTAAATATTTAGGCACTAAATTTAAAATGGGTTGTTTATATACCGATTATAAGGAGTCTGATTTGAAATTTCTTTGTATGACTGACACGTGGTCAGCAGATGAGGAGGTGATTCATTATTGTTTTCCAAATTTTAAAATTATAAATTCTTTTAGTAGATCCCAATATAAACGTGGTGGCATTGCAGTTTGGGCAAGGGATGACGTTATAAAGGTTAATTCCATTTTACTCGATCAGTACCGTGTTGAAAAAGACATTGATGTATGTGGGTTAAAGTAGCATTATAGTTCAAATTAACACACAATTTTAGCATGCTACAGATCTCCTCGCTTCCTCTGCAAAGAGGGCGTCCTCTCCTCGGACGCCCTCTTTGCACTAAATGTATTACTGCAGAAATGTCGAGATCAAAGGAAAGACGTCTTTGCTGTATTTATTGACTATGAAAAGGCCTTTGATCGAGTACAGCATCACAAATTAATTACAATATTAAAAGATAAAGGAGTTGATAGTCAAGACATACGATTCATAGAAAAGTTATACTGGCGTCAAACAGCGACAGCTCGCATAAACGGAAAATCAACAGAAGTATGTAAAATACAAAGAGGTGTCAGACAGGGTTGTATACTATCCCCACTGTTATTTAATTTATATTCAGATAGAATATTTAAAGGAGCGCTGCATAATTTGGAATGGGGCGTGAAAGTTAATGGAATTCTGATAAATACAATCAGATATGCAGACGATACAGTTATTTTAAGTGATGACATAAATGGATTACAATGCCTTTTAAATGCCATTGATTCAGTGGGAAGAGAGTTTGGCCTAAACATAAATTGTTCAAAAACAAAACACATGGTGTTTAGCCGTTTAGCACATCAAGATGCACGATTATATGTTGATGGTCATATAATTCAAAGAGTGTCCAGTTTTAATTATCTTGGTTGCCATATTACTGAACAACTAGATCCAGATCAAGAGATAAAACGTAGAATCGAGATAGCCCGCACGACATTTTTAAAAATGAAATCATTCTTCTGTAATGATAACTTGCAACTTCAACTTCGAAAGCGCATGGTTAAATGCTACATTTGGTCAGTCCTCTTATACGGTGTCGAAGCATGGACATTAAAAATATCCACCATTAATCGTCTGGAGGCCTTTGAAATGTGGCTGCACAGACGTATACTAAAAATTCCATGGACGGCTATGCTGACAAATGTGGCAGTCCTTGAGAGAGCAAATGCTGCTCGCGAGCTGCTTGATAACATCAAATGTAGAAAGATGGCCTATTTTGGACACGTAGTAAGGGGAGACCGATATAATATTCTTCAACTTATTACGATGGGTAAAATCGAAGGACGCAGAGGAATTGGTAGAAAGCAGGCCTCTTGGTTGAAGAAAATCAGGGAGTGGACAGGAATGAGGAAAGCTGAGCAACTCTTTAGAATAGCTCAAGACAGAGAGAGTTTCGCCATGTTAATCGCCAACGTCAAGGGGACTTGATAGGACACGTTAAGAAGAAGACAGATCTCCTAAAGGTAAATTTGACGTATTTTATAAAAAACCTAATCTTATTTTAAATTCAAATTTTAAACCAAATTAATCCATATTTTAGCAGGCGATTTTAATGTAAATTCCATGACACTAAATAATTCACACAGATTTTCTGGTCTTCTAGCATCTTATGGATTGTCTCCCAGGAACTTTACACATGCGGAAATATTTTAGATCAGATATACAAATTGTGATGATTGTATAGGTACTGTAAATGTAAATACTGAACCGAATCATGATATATTCCTTATGAGGTTAAAATTTATTAATCTAACTATGATATCAGTTCGAAATACTTTCAGAGTAACACATGAAGTCGCTATAAATGCATTCAACAATCTCTTGAGTAGAGAAACATGGCAAGATGTTTATCATGCAACTGAAGTTGAGAGTAAATTTAATGCCTTTCATGATAAATTACAGTTCTATTTTAATATTAGTTGTCCTATTTGGAAAACCATTACCAAAACAAAAAAACATGGGTCACACAAGAAGTAAAATCTTCGTCAGGTAGTCTAAAGGATTTGTATACTTTGAGTAAGGCATACTCTGAGCTAAAAACTCTATATAAACAAAAAATATCAGCGCAAAGTTCTTGTTGAGACCACAAAAGGTCAGTTTTCTTTTAACAAAATCTCTGAATCCTCTAACAAAACCAAAACCACATGGACTGTTATAAATGAACTTAAGAAACCAAAAAAAAAATACAAAAATATTTGTCTAAAAATAGATAATACTAGGATTAGAGATTCAGTAAATAAATAAACATTTTATTGTGGTAGATTGTTTCCTTTCTTCAAGAGCAACTTGTACTAGCTGTACGGTGTATTGTTGATTATCTCGGCGAGGTCTAATTCTTTTATTAAGAAGATCTCACAAATGTTCTATACGGTTAAGGTCAGGTAAGCAAGCAGGTTACTACAGAATAGCGATATCTTCTGCTTCAAGGAAGTCTGTAGTGACTCTGCTGGTATGTGGAGGTGCATTATCGTGCATGAAAATTAAATTTTTCCCACTGCACTTTTTCAGAGTCTAACTAGAGGTTCTAGAATTAAGTCAACATATCTACGAGCTATTAAAGTTGGTTGAATGAAAATTAAGGGAGTTTTTTCACCGACCATACAACTTCCCCAGAACATAACACTTCCTCCTTTAGGTCTGTGAACTGATCTGGCTGTTTCCGTTCTTATTTGTCTTCCTCTCCCACTAAGTACACGAATTCATCGGTCATCTGATTTTACACAAATCCTGGTTTCGTAATACCAATCTAGGCGATCAATCTTGTGCTACCTGGTTCACTCAAGAATTCGTAACTGTCCACTGCTGTATAGTCCTTGGGCACGAAATCTTCTTATCGTTTCAATTAAAACACTTACACCTGTACCTTTCAAAAGCTGCTTTTGGAGTTGCGGGTGAGAATTTTTCGTTCAATTTACAACTAGTTTCTGCAGCGGCAAATATTAATTGTAATAAATAATGTAATGTAAATATAAGAAATGTAATAAAAAATATCCAGTTGAAAGCGTGGTTATATTTCTACATATTAATAATTACATAACAATAAAGAGTATAATTAAATGAAAAATGGAAACAATTACCGACAAGTGGAAACTCAAAATAATATAAAAATATTATTTCAAGTTTCGCTACTAATTCAATGGGAGTACTGTCGATTATCACCACGCCACCCCGCCTTTAATCACGAAACCGAATTTATAACCCACCGAATAATAAAAAAACTAAAACACACGATGACATCGACCGTGCACATATTTTAAGGTATATTTATCGCTTTTCATTTTTCTGGAAATCTACACTTAAGAATGTTGATACGAAAGAAATAATTTCGAAGAAACCATTAAAGTGATTTAAGATCCAAATTAGCGTCGGGGCGCCACCGTTACACTTTTTTATGTTAGGAAAATAAAAAAACCAAGGCGTAGGCTAATATTAAGGGTAAATTAATTTAAATAAAAGGAATAAAGTAGTTATTTTAGAAAATACAAACGTTCAATTTAAACCCTAAATAAATAAACTCTTTATTTTCCGTTTCGCTTTTTACAAATGGATAAAATCATTAGTTTTTCCTAGTTTTCATCCTCTTCATCGTCATCGAACTTTCTCATCTCTTCATCGAATATCCTCTATCAAAGATTGGAAATCATCGTGCCTATCAGGATCTTGTTGATAGCCACTACTGTACTCAAACAGTTTCCTCAGCGTTGGGGAGGGTGATGCCCAGCATTGGGGGACCCAAATCCGAAAGGAGAAGGGTCTTACACGGTGTTATACATTTGAACGTGAACACGTTCAAATTAGAAATCAGAGTCTCAGTGACTCCACCTCACCGTTAAGGTAAGTTTTGTAATTGTTAAATTACAGATTTTTGTGTAAAACCTGTTATTTTTAGATGGATTTGGTTCCTAGTGTATCAAAAAAAAGTTAATCCATTAGACAATTATTTTGAAAGTACTATTTTAAGACAATGAGGAAGAATCTGACTTGTCTGATATAAAAGATGGATATGATATCGAAGAAGAACATGAATATCGACCTTCAAGTGAAAGTGATAATAATGAACAATCTTTTTCAAATGATAAAAATATTGATGAAGAATTAGACCAAAAGAATAAGAATGAAGTTGGAAAAAAGTACTATTTTGGGAAAGATTGACAAAAGTGCGGTAAATGGACCTATAAAAAATGTGCGAATTTCACAACATAATATAGTCATAATCCTACCAGGATTAAAACGTCCTGCTACAAATATAAAGATTGCAGAAGTTCGTACAAAAGGTTTGCTGTAGAGATACGAACAGATTTGAAAGATACAGATAGTACTGAAATACGAGGGCCTATTCATATATACCGTGATCTATAAATTTAATGATGAAGATATTGATTGATGCCATGTTTACTGCAGATGAAAGCGAAAGAGAAACTTTTAGGAATGTTATGAGCGGGGAACGATTTAGTGTTTTGATAAATTGCTTGAAGTTTGATCACATCTAGGAAAGAAAGACCAGCGGCTCATATTAATAACATTTTTAAAATGTTTTTTTGAAAATTGTCAAGATGTATTTACCATTGGGACAAAATACATTGCATGCATGCATGCATGCATTGATAAGGTGTTAATCGGGTTTAGGGGCCGGTGCAAATTTCGGATGTATATACCAAATATGGCATAAAACTGATGTTGATAACTGATCATCATCATCATTCAGCCTTTATTTATTACGTCCACTGCTGGACATTAAACTCCTCCATTCTTTGCGATTTTGTGTTCTTTGTTGCCAATTTTTCGTGATACGCCTGATGTAGTCAGCCCAACGTGTAGGCGGTCTTCCTCCACTACGTTTGTCTGCTCCTGGCCTCCAATTTTAAATTTTGCTCGTCCATCGTGACTCATGCATTCTCGCTACATGGCTTGCCCAATTCCATTTTAGTTCCGCTATGTGTTCCACAACATCAGCAATATTCGTCCTTCTTTGCAGATCTTCGTTTCTTATTCGGTCCCGCAACATCACTCCTAGCATAGACCGTTCCATTCGTCTCTGTGCCACTCTCAATTTCGAAGACGTAAGTTGGCCTTAAGTGCGTCTCGACGTTTTCCAAAGGCTGCCCACGCTAAAGTAATTCGTCTTTGGATTTCGCATAGCTTGTTATCCCTGCTAATTCTTATTAATTCGTCTATCAAAACCTCGATTTGGCAGTAATAGAAACATTACTGCAGATAATTGGTTTTCTTCTCTTCAGCTAGTGAAAGAGTTACAGTCCAGAGGCCTTACCTATATCGGAACCATGAGTAAATCAAAAAGGGAAATACCTCCAGAATTTAAGGCAAACAAACAAAAACAAGTTGGTTCTGCATTATATGGATTTTCAAAACATGAAACGCTAGTTTCATATATTCCTAAGAGAAACAAGGCTGTAATCCTCATTTTCTCTATGCATCAAACCTGAAATAATATCATTCTATCATTCAACAAAAGCAGGCGTTTATGTACTAGATGAGAAATGCACCATTTACAGCTCATCAAGGAGAACTCGAAGTTGGCCAATGTTCGAAGTCGATGCATTTTGTCATCTCTAATTGTTTCAAAAACAATGAAAATACAGCTCCAATCAAATTATGAAGGCACTAGCGAAAATACTGACAGAACATCTTATGAGAAACGATTTGAAAATCCTAGAATTAGCTTAGACATAAGAAACTCAATAAGAAGAATAGTTGTACTCGAAGAAACCGAGTAAAATTTCCACCCGAAGAAAAAATGGTTATTTGTGCTAATCTAAACTTCATAGAAAGACATTTTACTTATGTTATAATTGTAAAAAGCCTATATATTTATCATGTAGTAAGAAAATATGCACAAAATGTGCTTCAAAATAATCGTAACGAAAATGAGTATTGTTTAAAATTCACCTGATTTTTTTTTTACTGAATAAATTTGTTTATTTTTGCATAAAAATGAATTATTAGTATTTTCTTCAACCTTTTTCCCCAATATCTTTTTTTATATAATACTTATATACCTATGAGCGAATAAAGTTCATCCATTTGTAACTTATTTCAGTGAATTTTTTTCAAATACCTACTTAAATCTTTTTTTTTTTATTTTTAAAAAAGGAGTCCGTGGGATTCAACATCACGCTCAATGTAAATAAAATTGCACCTCACCGGTTACGAGTTAAAAAGTATAATTTCTCCTCATTTTCTAAGTCGTTGTTTGACAATGTTTACTTGATGGCGAAATATAAAAGCATATTTTAAAATTCTCGTGTATCGTAACAGAAGCACAAGAACACATCTCACAGAATTTCCTTTTAACTTTTGTTCGTCTTTGCAGTCAGCGGTTTAATCTAATTTTCTCCATACAACGAACGCTCCGTTCTTTCTATCTTGTCAACTCGATCTCTAAAACCAGTAAACACAAGACAACAACGTACCTACGCTCCTGAAAGACAAGTTCCGAGTCATGGACGGCTAATTCCATCAATTACCGACAGATGGTCTCATTACTTTCAGACAGTGCAGTATTGTTTCGAAATTTATTGGCCACTTTCATAATTAGAACTTTAAATATTGGACGTCCGATATACCATAAATTAGGCTGTGCGAGAGGGGCCGTGGGAGGTACACACAAAAAGATACATCGACTAATATCCCGGTTGACGTATCGTTTTTCGGAGCTGTCAGATATATTCTGTCGTTTCGAGTGATTTAAAACCGTCCGGCGAACGATGCTTTCTAGGAATGATATCTGTTAGATTGGTTTTCGGTCGATGCGATAGTTTATTTTAGAATAACGCTTGGAGGTGTAACAGAAAACAGATAAATATATTTTAAAGCAGTCACGAAGATACCGGTGCAGTTCAAGGATTTTTGTGGCATTGACAATATGTTTTACATTTACTAGATGTCAATAATTATAAGATGTCCCGAAGTGACTGTACAGTGTACAGTACCGACCAAAAAGCTAAAGCGGAGCATAGGGTTGTACATTTAAAAAATATGAGAAAATCGTAACTTTCTTTTGTAGTTCATCCTGTATACGAATATTCAATGATTTCTGTTAAACTTAATTTGAAAACTAAAACATATTGTTTATATTTTTATGTAAAATGAATACTTATTTAAATATTCCTTGTTTATATACAGTGCGCTTATTTCATATCGATTTAGGAATCAAAAAGTTCATAACTCGTTAAATACTTTGTATCGTGGGTCAAACCCAATATTGCAAGAACATGAATTCTAAAAGGAATTTAATATGACAAAATATACAGGGTGTACTTTTTAAAAAATTGCACGTTTGCTTTACAACGTATCTTGTTATTAATCACTATGATATAATTTCACTATTTGGGAGAGTGATTCATCGTTTAAAGGCGCAGAAATGCGGAAAGACGTATGAAAATCCAGTGACGTATACTCACTTTTATTTTAGCGTTAATTATATTTTATTTTTCAAATATTGATGTTCGAAATAGGCCACAATATATTCATTTACAAGTTTTTACTGACGTTTCGATCTCTATATCGAAAGACCGCTTTCAAAGATATAAATGATAGTTATATTTATTTTATTTGTTTATTATTATATATTTTTATAATCTTATATTATTTATTTTCTTTTTTTTTTCTATCTTTAAAAACGGAATAGAGATCGAAACGTCAGTGTATTAAGTAAATATGCAAATAGATATATCGTGGCTTATTTCCAACCTTCTCCCTAAAAATACAGAATGCCACAAACAAAAAGCTATAGAAAAATAAATATATCTGTCATTTGTATGTTTGAAAACGGTCTCTTTATAGAGATCGAAACGTCCGTAAATTAAACATTTGAATAAATATATTGTGGCTTATTCCCAACATTATTTCTAAAAATACAGAACGACAAGCAAAAAGCCATAGAAATAAATATTACTATCAGTTGTATAATTGAAAACGGTCTCTGGATATATAGATGGAAACGTCAGTAAATAAACATATGAATAAATAGTTTGTGGCTCATTCCCTACATTCCCCTAAAAATACAGAATGCCACAAACAAAAAGCTATAAAAAACAAGTCATTTTGCAGAAAGCTTACTGATACCACCCGGCTGTCGCAAAAGTTACGCTAAAACGTCTTTTGACGTGACCCGTCCTTAAAGAGTTACACAATGAAATTTTTTTAAAACAAATTTTAAGACAGTTTCCACACCACCCCAGAGATATGTCTTGTGGCGCGTTACTTTTTTTAAATGGGTGTTCGCCAAGAGCCATATTTTCTTATTAAATAAAATGAACAAAACACTTAAACAGTATAAAACAAAACAAAATAAAATCCTATAAAACAAAGTAAAATTCTATAAAAACAAAATAAAAATAATGTTTGATGTAACAAAACATTGTACTATTCTATTTAAACACAAACACTATACACACTTACTATGTTCTTTTCGTTTTTTTTTTGTTTTTGTTTTTTTTGTGCTGATGTTCTTATTAAACTATTAGAAAATATTATTCGCTGTCTAAATCTGAAGTTGCAGTGCTGCTATCACTGTCATTATCTTCACCACCTGGTGTAATTATAATTGACTCTAGTAAAACTTCGATATGAGTGTCAAGTTCCCACATACGATGTTCTTCTTTAATTATGTCGCCTATACATGTAGCCCATTTCTCTGGAGTTACATGGAGGATTGCTTGAATCCAAAGTTCCTTAACTTCGTTTAATTTGAACGTTTTGTTATTGCGTGCTACTTCTTCTTTCACTTGCGCCCAGATAAGTTCAATGGGATTAAGTTTGCAATGATAAGGTGGTAGACGCAGAACTTTGACACCATAATCTTTTGCAGTTTCATCTACAGCATATTTAAGATATTCACTTTTCCTTAACCGTGCAATGTCAAGTAGCTAAATTTTGAGCATTGATTCTTCGTATGCAATCCCCTTTTCTGTAAGCCATTCTTGAATCCTCCCTTTCAATTTCTTTCATAATCACCTGTTTTTTTCGACTCAAATTGAAGAAAACCATCATCAAGGAACCCTGTATCACTTCCTATATGAATGATGATTAAACGCCGTCCTTTTCCTGATGGAGCTTTTAATCCTGTAGACCAGCCTTCTATAAATGCTTCGCGTTTACTTTTGACATTTAAATCTTGCCAAACTGTTCCAACTGTATGACCTTCGTTAATCCAGGTTTCATCCAAATAACATATTTTGCGTCCAGTGCTGCGAATTTTGCGTATTTCTTCTAAATATTTTCTTCTCCACACAATAATTTTATTTTTTTTTAATAGTATACTTTTACTGTTGAGTTTTACATATCGAAAGTTCATTTCACGCATGGTCCTGGTTAAGACTCTACGAGATATCTTGGGTAAGGAGTCATCGTTTTCGAGCTCTTGAGAAATATTTTTCAGTGTTGAAATTTCACTCCGAAAATAAAATGAATGAATTTTTCAACGTATAATATTCCTTGTCTCGTCATCCAAAACAATGCTTTTCCAGCCTCTAGCTTTACCTTTTTCTTGCTTTTGCCAAAAGTTTCCAAACGATTGAAAAATAACGTTTCAAAATATCGATTTTTATTTTATAAATTTAAATATGTAACGAAACGGAACATATAAATAAAATTTACTTAATTACAATTTTGTGCTTAAGTTTTACTATTGAAAAAATCATGTTTTTTGGTATTTTTATGACGGTAATAATCGCTGCGTGGAAGAATACAGGTTTTGTATGACCATAATTACTACTTGTGAACAAGAATTATCTACACTGTACGACAACTCCTGGTCAATTTTTCTATACAGAAGCACAAATAAATATACTACTTATATATTGTGTAATTTCTTATGAGAAAACGCAAATTGCAATTGACAAAACCGGTAGTTTTCGAGGGCCGCTGTGTACATTTAAATTTGAGGATATTCAGCGTCTAAACGATGAATCACTCTCCCAAATAGTGAAATTATAGCATAAAGCTCGGGAAATATGCAAAATGCATATTAAGCATATTAAATATTTGCATATTTTGGATAAATTGTTTAAGTGCATATGCATTTATTAAATTGCATATTTTCAGGTATACCACAATATAGAAAAATATCTGAGAAAGCAAATAATGTAATTTAGCGAGGTAGGTAAAAATATCACTCGGAAATACCCCTTAGTGGTATTAGAATAATATGGGGAGTAAACGCGAAAAGCTGATTGCCGGCATTAAATAAAATCGTAAATCAATATAGTTTTTCAATTTGGTGTATTCTTTGGTTCAGTAAAGTTGTGTATAGGTGTTTATCAAAAGTGTTTAAAAATGCCAAAACAAAATGCAAGTAAATCAATTCTTCTGAAAAGTGGATTAATAGTAAAATAGAGTTCAAAATCATTGATAGTGTAATGTTTTTATTATTCTAATTTATTGTTTTTATTTATTATTAAAGGTTCTACACTTATAACACTTATAAGTTTATTTAAAGTCTTTATTTGGACAATATTACTAATTTATCTTACACTTAATAATTATATAATTTATCTACGTGCGTTACATTTTAAAACCCGACGCGATGTTCAAAAACTAACTGTTCTCTTTACAACAAAATCATTCATCTTTAAATATAAAATCGAAGAGCCCAGAAGGTGGCTCAGACTGGTTTTATTCGGCCTGCTTTTGGAAATTTCAAGTCGCGGGTGACTCATCAGAATTCAGGTAGACAGGTCTTTCAACTGAGCGCCGAAATAACTAGAATAGAAAAGATATTAGTAATAAATATGTTTACAGTTTTGAGTCATATCAAGCGCCATTATCTATCGTAACAATAGCAACCATATATTTTGCACGGTTTGTAACAAATCGGTAAGTATTATGTTTAATTTAATTACTGTTTAATTTTTAAATATTTTTCTAAAAATATAAGCTAAATATAATTTTACGTTAAAATGTAAGTTTTAGAATCGGACTGTTATTCATTATGAAAAACTTATTTATTTTAATGCACTGATTTTAAAATTATTTTTAGCAAAGGGGTAAACACGGTTGTGATGATTGATGACTGTTTTGTAAATTCTGCCTTTCGTTTCTTTCCGATATTTTTGTTTCTCCATATTGTTTCATTTAGGCAGCTTGCGGCTCTGTTTGCTCTATTCACTTGATCTTCCACTTGGGTCTCGAGCTTTCCGTAGCTAGATAATGTGATTCCTAGATATTTAAACTCCATCACTTGTTCTATTATCTGACCTTCCAGCTCCAATTTACATCTTACTAAATTTGCTGTTGTAACCATGCATTTTGTCTTTTTTGGGCAAATTAACATGTTAAATTTTCTGGCGGTTATATTAAATTGGTGCAGCATACGTTGTAAATCATCTTCACTTTGAGAGCGTAGTATTGCGTCGTCTGCATAGCAGATTATTTTAAGTTGTTGTTCTCCTATTTGGTATCCTTTTTTAGTACTTACTTTTTTTATTATTTCATAATCCATAATCAGGTTGAACAATAGAGGACTCAGGGAATCTCCATATCTTATGCCATTGCCAGCTTCAATAGGGTCGGTTAGTTCTTCTTCTACTTTTACTTTTATTGTGTTGTTTTGGTAGATATTTTCGATCGTTTTGATTATTCCTAGAGGTATCGCTCTTGCGTACAGTAAGTGGATAACGTCTTTTATTTTGACCCGGTCAAATGCCTTCTTAACCGAAAGATACATATTCGCTATATTTACGCGGGTTTCGGATTAACAAAATTATGCTAATGACTCATTGATAACCAGTTGCAGTAAACGACTTCCCAGAAAATTAGGTAAAAACTACATTAATGGTCATATTTTAAAATACATTAAAATAACATTAGGGTAGGTATAAATTTGTTACAATATTGCAGTTGAATTGATTCTTTGCCAGTGTTGACATTGTATGTTTGGTGGAAATATTTAAAAATGCCTAGACGTGTGTTAGATGTAGATAGTCTAATTTGTAGTGTACATAAGTATTTTACGGATGAAAAAGAAAATGGCGGTCCTTTAAAATCGGTAATGTGTGTTCAACAACGCGTATGTGATGCTCTAGGAATTAGTGAAACCAAACTGAGAGGAGTATTACAAAATCGCAATAATGAACGGCCGAAAGAAGATCACCGAAAAACTCGCCTATCATTGAAAACGAAAGATATTTCAGATGGAAAAAAATTTGAAATTCGTGATACCATTTATCGAATGCGAGCCAACAAGGAACATGTGACCTTAAATACAATTCTCTCGGAATTAAAAGATAGAAAATTTGACGAAATTGGCAGAACAAGTCTACGGCAAGTGATACATAATTTGGGTTTCAAATTTCAAAAGGAGGATAACAGAAAAGCCCTTTGTGAAAGAAGTTCTGTTGTGCATAAAAGAATTAACTTTCTAAGAAAATATTCTAAATTAAAAGAAGAAAGGGCAAATTTTATATATTTAGACGAAACATAGATATTTTCTAGGAGTGCAACCAAGAGAATATGGCAAGATGATAACGTAAAGTCTATCAAACAGCCTATGATGGAGAAGGGAAGCGACATATAATTTTACATGCAAGAGGGAAATCGGGTTTTATAGAAGGTGCTGATTTAATATTTTCATCTAAATCAAAATCAAGTGACTATCACGATAATATGAACACAGAAATGTTTGTAAAATGGTTACATGCAAAACTTCTCCTAGGTTTAAGTGAGCCCAGCGTAATTATTTTAGACAATGCACCTTACCATTCTGAAGTATTAAACAAAAGTCCAACGAATTCTTGGACTGTTAATAAAATTAAAGAATGGTTGACAAAGGAACATATACCATTTACACAACATATTTTAAAATCAGAATTATTACGCTTGGCAAATATCCACGCAAAACCAAAAACCTTTATTGTGGATCAGATTATTGAAAGTTACGGTCATCAAGTTTTACGTCTGCCACCGTATCATTGTCAGTTTAATTCCATAGAATATATATAGGGAATAGCAAAACAATATTATGACAACCATATTGGGCCTAACGGTTATAGCGACGACGCAGTTCGGGAAACTTGGCGAAAGGCACTTTCAATTGTAACTCCAGAAGTGTGGTGCAACTGTATATTCAAGTGCGAGAAACTAATAGAAGATTGGTGGACTCGTGAAAATAAAATAAACGAAATAAGTCCAATCATAATAACAATTAATGGTGATGACAGTGATGATGATGACGATTATGATATTTTTGATGATGATGACTGATTTTCATTTTTGTTGGCAAGTTAAATTTTTTTATTTTTCATTAGAAATTCTCTCCATGGAACAAATATACATAGAACATATTTTCTGTGTGAAGTGTAATATAAAATTATTATTAGGTTTATATTAGCCACATTAGACTCCATTAATGACGTAATTCTCCTTATTATACTGTCAATTATATAAAAGATTTTCCATTATTATTTAATTAAAAAAAGTTATGGATTATTTTTCATTTCATTTGACCAGTTGATATTTCCCCAAAGAGCAGGTAATTAAAACTGGGTACTTACAATAAAATTTTTAATCCGAAACCCGCGTAAATATAGCGAACCGACTATAGATATCCCGACCTAAAACCTTGTTGTTCTTCTGCTAGTATTATAATTTCATTCAGTTTATTTGTTATCACTGTGATTGTTAATTTTAGTGTTGTGTTTAATAAATTAATTCCTCTGTAATTTTCCGGGTCCGATTTGTCTCCCTTTTTGAAGGGAAGTATTAGGATGCTTGATCTCCATTCTTGAGGAATTCTGTTTTGTTGTATTATTTTTTGGATTAGTCTTAATAGTTGTTTGGTCAGATCTGGTTCTTCCTACTTAAGGAGTTCGTTCGGTATTCTGTCCTCTCCTGGTAATTTTCTATTTTTTAATTTCCTTAATGCTTCCTTTACCTCTTCCTCCTCAATATTTATTCCTTCGTTTGTCGTCACCTCTGGTGTTAGTGGTTCATTATCGTCACCTTTGGCAAATAGGCATCGAAAGTAGTCTACCCTTTCCTTCTGAATGTGTTTCGTTTTTATTAGTTCGTTCATCTCTTTTCTTTGTTCTCTGATCATTCTCCATATTTCCTTTTCTGTTCTGTAGAAGTCGTGTTCCATCTGTATTGGGAAACTCTGCCAGTGTTCCTTTTTTATTTGTCTAACTAAAGTATTCGAATTCGTTTATAGTGGTTGTATGCCTGTTGAGTTTGTTGTGTTCTGTATTGTAAAAAGGCTTTCTTTTTTTCTTCATATTTTGTCTTCACTTCCTCTCTAAACCCTGGTGTTTTATTTTTTGACATGTTAGTGTTCGTTACTTTCCTCTCTCCAAGTGATTCTGTTGCTACGTTAATTATGTTATTTTTGAGTTTTTCCCAGCTTTCCTCGATGTTATCGTTTTCTAATATTTCATTCCCAGCGATTTTCTCTGATATTCTTTTCCTGTATATTGGACAGTCGAGGAAATAAAATTTTCTCATCGATTTTTAAGTAAATCAATCTCTCTGAGTAGAAGGTTATTATGATATAACAATTTGGTATCCCGACTGACAATAACTTTTGATTAAATGATATCTTTTATGATAACTTTTTGGTTAAATGATATCCAAGTTTATGTTGTCAAAATCTGATGATACATCCAGAAATGCGGTTAATTCGGTTACAATATTTCTTTCATATTTCTAAACATTGATTGTTAAAAATCATTTTTTGATTCTATCTCGTAACATTTTTGATTAATTCTCCAGAACATTAAAATACAAATAAACAAATGTAACTCATAAATACTTTAAAACTTATTGAAAACATAAAAGTTGTCTATTCATGTTTCATCCAATTTTTTCTCTCTTTACGACCGAGGAAAAAAGTCCGTTTGAATTATGACGAGCAACAAAGAGAGAGGAACACACTAACTTATTTATGTAGTATAATTGACGTAACTTACGATTTATGTTTCCTCTTTGAAATTAGAGAAGAGTGGCTCTCTCGGAGTGAAACTTACATAAATAGGAAGATATGTCTCGTAGATACCCAGACCTATTACTAGCTGTTTAATCTTCTAAATGATCGTTAATGGCTGGTTGAATCATCCTAATTAATAATGGTCGACAACAAAAGTCGAATTGCTCTTGAAGTTATACTATTAAACAAATTGGTTATTGGAGAGAAGATGTTCAAAAAAGTAAAATTCACATAATTACAAACTTCAAAACGGAATTAGAGTAGAAAAGTATGTTCAGAAACATAAATATCACAATTAAAATGCAAATTAAAAACAAAACAAAACCAATTAAAAAAACAGAGGGTCAAAAAAAGAAAAAGGGTTATAGTATGTCGCCAATGCTTCTACCTAAACGCATTTCATTACATGGAGCAGGACAAAACTTCGGGGCAACTTAACCCTTGAGTAGTCGGGTGGGACCTGTGAGACCAGGGACAATTTATTTCTAATGCCTCACTGTTTATTATATGTGGGAGTGCGATTTGGCATGCTGCAGATTAACTGGTCGAGCTGGCTTGTAAAATTCTCTCCCATTCTTCACGAGCAGCATTTTTTAGTTCTCGAAGTGTAATAGGGCGATTGTTTTGATTCTAGATGTGTGTTTTAAGAATGTCCAAAGCATGTTCAATGAAGTTCATGTCGAGGAAATTCGAGGGCCACTGTAATGTGAATATTTCTTCTTCTTCAAGAAAATTTTGTACCGCTGCTGTTCAACGAAGAAGTGCGTTGTCATGTATAAACACAAATCCATCACCTACTGTCCTTCGGAATAGACGCACGACAGGATTTAAAACTTCCTCGATGTACACAACATCAGTGACTCTTCTCTCCAGAACCAGTAGTGGCATCCGTGTACCACTCATAATATCAGCCCAAACCATAATACTTTTATCTTCGAATGGGAAATGCAGTTGGGCTATTTCTAGTCCGGCTTCTCGACCTGGGGCCATTTAAACCAGTGTTATCCGTGAATCAGAAACCAAGCCAATTTTTGATTCAACAGAGAACATTGCGTTCATCACTCTAGTACACTGCAATCTTACGATTTTGTGTTGGTAGGTTAGTTTGGGAACACATAAGGGTCTTCTACGATACAAATTTACTGCATTTAGTCTGCGTGTTTGCCGTGAAATATTCAGTCCTTCGAGCCTAGCAATTTCTCTGAATATATCACTTGCAGATTCCAAACGATTTCTTCGAGCTATCAATGTTATCTGCCGGTCTTGTGCTACTATTGTACATTGACTTCTGCCACTTCTGGGGCAATTCTTTACTTCATTTGTATCTTTTATTTTTTTTTAATTTTCGATACAGCACTATGAGTAACATCAACAATATTCGCGATATAACTTTAAACAAAGCTCTGCTGTAACAAAGCAATTACTAATAGATCTGTCAAAATGAGATATCACGTTTCTAGGCATTTTTAAACGGCTCAAAGCAAATTTAAACAAAGACTCAAATTAATGTATAAATATGCGAATCAGTTGAATATGACCAAAATGATACAAAAACGATTTAAATGTTTTATCATTTCATTTAAAAACGCTCTAGAATGAATATCAACGACAGTTTTGGTACAGCCGATACTAATGTTCCTATAGCACAAAAAAAAGATTTCAGGCAGATATTTTACCTTTCACTTTTGTTAAGATATCATCATTATCATCATCAACAACTATTCCATCCATCGTCGGATGTATGCCTCCCTTAGTTGTGTCCATTCATTTCATTTTGTTGTTTTTTTTTATCCATTCTTGACCAGCCATTCGCTTGATGTCATCAGTCCATCTGGTTTAAGACCTGCCTCTACTTCTCTTGTTTTGACTCAACCTTTTCTATATTATTATTGTCCAGAGTTATATCCTCAGTTATATCTAGAGATTCGTTTGTTAGATACTTAGTTTTTACTAAATTAATTTTTAGTCATATTTCTTTTGATTTTGTATTTAAGTCTAATATCATTTCCTGCAATTCTTCTCTGTCACTTGCTATTGTTCTGAAGCTATTTTCTTGTGGCATTTTAAATTAATTACTATTTAACTGGGAATAAGCCACAATTAAAGGTTAAAATACGTTTATTGACGTTTCAATTTCCACTTCGGAAATCGTTCTCAAAATACAAACATTAGTAAATTAAACAAATTTTGTTTTTGTTACTTAGTGAAAAAATTCTTCTATTAATTTAATTTTATCTGACTCATAAGATAGTTCATTCGATTACATGAAATCAACTTTAACTTGAGAATATCCGTCAGAAAAGATCATAACATGTAATTCGTCTTTAAAAAGACAAATACATGCCATGTAGACAGTAAAATTCTCCTGTTAGTGATTCCATAGTAAATTATGAGGGAAAAACCAGGAAAAAAACCTCATAATACTATCCCGACATGGTAAGTATTTGATCTTGCATTTATTTTACCTTCAATAAATACCAAATTCCGATTTTATATGTTTGTTATTTAAAAAATATAAATGATGTATTCTCTATATGTTACTGACTTACCAATACTGGTATTTTCTTTTTAATAACTTCCTCTTTCAATATGGGTAACCAGATCCTACTACATTCTGCCGAGGAATTCGCGACACAATTGGTCTCATTTAGCATAATTAGAGCCGCTTCTTTGATTTTTCTCTTTTTATCATCCGTTTCTTTTAGGACTATATTTGAATCATTCCATTGAACTCTATGTTCATTATCCCATGCATGTTTACATATTTGAGATCTATCAAATTCTCTATTTTTAATATAGGATTGATGTTCACTTATTCTAACATTTAATGGCCTTGATGTTTCACCCAAATAAAACTGATCGCATTCACAAGGTATTTTATAAATGCAATTCTTTGTCCTTTCTTGTTCATTGTTAGGTTTGGTTTTGGACAAAATAGATCTCAATGTGTTTGTTGTTTTGAATGTTGTTGAAATGTTGAATTTATTTCCTATCCTTTTAAGCTTTTCCGATAATCCTTTTATATATGGTATTGTTATTTTCCTCGTATTATCCCTTGTATATGTTGTAGGATCTCGTTCTAAGTTGTTTTGTTCTATTCGATCTATTGTTGAAAATTCCTTATTTATAAACGTTAAAGGATAATCATTTTTTAATAAAACAGATGTTAACAAATGTTTCTCCTCCAAGAACGAATTTTGGTTAGAACAAGTAATTTTGGCTCTATCGTATAAGGATTTAATGATTCCCTTTTTAATATTAATATTGTGATTTGATTTGAAATTTAAATATCTGTTCGTGTGTGTTGGTTTTCTATACACCTGAGTTTCGTATCCAGTATCGTTCTTAGAGATTAAAACATCCAGAAAAGGTAATGTGTTATTATATTCCTTTTCCATGGTAAATGTTATTGTCAATAGCTATTATAGCTTCAACGGACACTCTGAAAGCTTTAAACATTGAGCAAGATATATGATAACTTAACTAACATAACTCTACAAAAACTTTGAGACAATGGAGCTAATGGAAGCTATTATTTTACTTTATTAAAACCGTTTTACTTGTTTAAAGAAATAGACAAAAAACTATTTCGTGAGATGGAAATGTACAGCGGTATAGTAAATATTACATGAAATCTCTTCTTGGAGTCAGGTTGAAACAACTTTTTTAGTCCTGAGTCCTGATTCAAATCATTTAAAATTGCCCGAGTTTTTCTTTTGTATTTCAGAAACTAAGGTTCAACTAAGCAAGTATTACCTTCTTCTAATAATAACAATAACATTTACCATGGAAAAGGAATATAATAACGCATTACCTTTTCTGGATGTTTTAATCTCTAAGAACGATACTGGATACGAAACTCAGGTGTATAGAAAACCAACACACACGAACAGATATTTAAATTTCAAATCAAATCACAATATTAATATTAAAAAGGGAATCATTAAATCCTTATACGATAGAGCCAAAATTACTTGTTCTAACCAAAATTCGTTCTTGGAGGAGAAACATTTGTTAACATCTGTTTTATTAAAAAATGATTATCCTTTATCGTTTATAAATAAGGAATTTTCAACAATAGATCGAATAGAACAAAACAACTTAGAACGAGATCCTACAACATATACAAGGGATAATACGAGGAAAATAACAATACCATATATAAAAGGATTATCGGAAAAGCTTAAAAGGATAGGAAATAAATTCAACATTTCAACAACATTCAAAACAACAAACACATTGAGATCTATTTTGTCCAAAACCAAACCTAACAATGAACAAGAAAGGACAAAGAATTGCATTTATAAAATACCTTGTGAATGCGATCAGTTTTATTTAGGTGAAACATCAAGGCCATTAAATGTTAGAATAAGTGAACATCAATCCTATATTAAAAATAGAGAATTTGATAGATCTCAAATATGTAAACATGCATGGGATAATGAACATAGAGTTCAATGGAATGATTCAAATATAGTCCTAAAAGAAACGGATGGTAAAAAGAGAAAAATCAAAGAAGCGGCTCTAATTATGCTAAATGAGACCAATTGTGTCGCGAATTCCTCGGCAGAATGTAGTAGGATCTGGTTACCCATATTGAAAGAGAAAGTTATTAAAAAGAAAATACCAGTATTGGTAAGTCAGTAACATATAGAGAATACATCATTTATATTTTTTAAATAACAAACATATAAAATCGGAATTTGGTATTTATTGAAGGTAAAATAAATGCAAGATCAAATACTTACCATGTCGGGATAGTATTATGAGGTTTTTTTCCTGGTTTTTCCCTCATAATTTACTATGGAATCACTAACAGGAGAATTTTACTGTCTACATGGCATGTATTTGTCTTTTTAAATACGAATTACATGTTATGATCTTTTCTGACGGATATTCTCAAGTTAAAGTTGATTTCATGTAATCGAATGAACTATCTTATAAGTAAAGTCGTCCCAGGAACGCAACTCAACAATATTGGCAATATCATTTTAAAGTCGTTGGTGAAATTCCATTCCACTTGATATTAATGTTTAACCATGATGATATTGAAATTCTTAGAAGGAATAAAGAAAGATATTTAACGGTACTTTTAGGGGTACGAGCCCTGCACTACCTGCCTACATAATTTGGATATTACGAGTCAGTTCATAACAAGCTATCACCAAAGTCGGTCGCAAAATCTCGTAAGCTAAACTCGCTATATATAGCTCGCAAATACTCTCTTCGATAATATATCATATGTATGTGTAACTAAGTAGTTACACTCGCATCGCATTCATAGAAATTATCAACTAAATCATTTATAGTAACCAGTGTTTTCTAAATCCGCAATTATAGTTTTCCATATGAACAGTTAATCTATTCAAACCAGCAGTGTTGCCAGTAGTTCGCTTTAAACATAGAAACGACATTCCGCTAAGCAATTCTATTTGTAATTATATAATAGTGAAAATAGCCTCAGTGAAAAGTGTAGTGAGATATCCCATATCACAGTGTTTTCGGACGGTTATCAGAAATTACTATTTAATCTTAGCATTAAAGATAAGTTAGTGTTTAATCTGTTTTTCATTCCAGCCCCTGGGCTGGTGGTCCTTCCGCCTTTAATTCTTTAAACGAGCCTGTTTCCATTCCATTTTTTGGTCCATATTCGAGCTGGATTAACCCAAGTATTATAATTCATATAACTTTTTTCTGAAAAATAGAACTTTAAACACAAACTTTCTGCAAATCTAAGACTTAAGTGCGCGCCGGCAACATTGTGAGACAAGGGTGGCGATCGTGACGTGCAGTTCCAGCTCCAGCCGCCTGTAAGGAGCTTAGCCGATTCTACGAAGGACAAGGAATTTGAAAAGCTGACGACCCCATACCCAGCTTGAGTGGTAAAAATTCCAAGGAACTATATTTTCGTATTTACATAAGAAACAATAAGACTTTCTCTAATAATTTCGATAAGACGTTCGCATTTTTCATGTTCGCATTTTAAATATTTACATAGATATTTATTTTAATACTGTCTTAATTATATAACGCCAATAGTGTTATATTTTTTATAGTTTAATTACGTAATTATTTTGGTAAAGAATTTATTTTGATTCGTATTTTAATCTGATTAAATAATTTGAAATGGCCACTAATAATACAGTAATTTTAAAAAATCAGCGCAGCAGCTGTAAGGCCCAACTAACACGGATAGAAAAATTTGTAAAGTCGCAAGTAGATAACCCTCATTTAGTTAAAATCAAATATGAAAATTTATCCGAAAACTATAAAAAATATCAACAAATTCAAAGTGAAATACATATGTTAAAAGATTCAGATTCAGTGACGTCCGATACTGAGGAAGATGAGTCCGTATATGAGAGATTTGAACTCGCGTTAGCCCAATTGCAGGAATTAATTGAAAATTTGTCTACATCTAATAAAATAGTTGATAGTGTTTCAAATGTAAAGTTGCCTGATATTAATATAAGACCGTTTTCTGGGGATCCACAAGAATGGATGTCCTTCTTTGATTTATTTTCTTCGCTTGTATTGAACAATCCCAAATTAAAATCAGATAGTGAAAAGTTCTACTATCTCAAAAGTTTACTTAGAGGGCAACCGCTTAGCTTAATAGAATCTCTACCCGTTACAAATCAGAACTTGGATGTCGCTATTTCAACGCTAAAAAATAATTATGAAGATAAGAATAAGTTATTAAATTCTCTGTATCAGACGTTACTGGATCAAAAGCATATAAATAAATGTAATGCTAGCGAAATACGGAATTTCTATGTTACGAGTAAAAAAACACTGGATTTAATAAAAAATCTTAGACTATCTGCTCAAGTTACCTTTGAGACGCTTCTCGTATTTTTGCTAGAGAAAAAACTGGACTTTCAAAGTCGACGAGCTTTTGAAAGTGAACGAGATTTAACCGCACTCCCCTCGGTTGATATATTTTTTGAATTTTTAAAAAAGCGCTATACAATACTGGAAAACTTAAAAATGTTCGATGGTAGCTCAAAACCCGGTAATAGTTTTAGTAGAAACTCACATAAAGATTCTCCCAAGGTAAACTTTCACGCGAAGGTGTCTGATTCGACTACGAGAAACAGTAGTTCCAATGGTAAATATTGTAGTTATTGCAATGAGCGATCGCATTCCACATACCTGTGTACAAAATTCTTAAAATTATCGCCGCAGGAGAGACATCAATTTGTCAAATCAAAATCTCTTTGCTTTAATTGTCTGTCAAATATGCATATCTTGTCGAGTTGCAAATCCTTGTCTAGATGTCAGTCCTGTGGTAGGAATCATCATTCTCTCATTCATTTAGAAACTAATTCGTCGCGAGTTGGAACTCAGCAAAAGGTTCAAAATGTATCACAAAATAGTCAATCTCTGAGACATAATGGGAACAGAATTAACGGTTCTACTAGGGACGCTCATTTGTCCAATCCATCTCTAACACAAAATAGTAATTTTCTTACTCAAAATTCGCCCGCTAATTTATTGGTATCCGACACAAATATTGCTAGTAATCAAGGTTGTTCATCTATAGGTACTACTAATTTATCCGCCCTTAGTAAAAATAATTGCCAAATCCTTTTACCTACCGCTCAGGCAAAAGTATATTCAAGAACGGGTAAACCATTTTCTGTCAAATTAATTTTAGATTCAGGAAGTCAGCAAAGTTTCATATCGAAAGACTTAGCAAATCGATTGCAGTATCTCACTAGAACGCAAAAATTATCCATTTCCGGTCTAGGAAACAATGGCCTTGTTCAATCAAATGAAATTTTAGATATTGTGTTACACTCCAAAATTAATCCTTATCAACAATTTGATGCTTCTTGCTCAGTAATAGATCGAATTACTGAGCGATTACCGCAAATCGCTTTAAACCCTCATGGTTTAAAAATACCCGATCATCTAATACACGAGCTGGCCGATCCTCATTTTTGGGAACCCAGCAATATTGATATATTATTAGGTGCTGATCTTTATTTTAGCATAGTAAAAGGCGACCTTATTTCACTAGGTCATAATCAACCCACGCTTCTAGAAACTGCATTCGGCTATGTAGTTGCAGGACCAGTTCCTAATTTAAGCCACCAAAAAGGCAGTTATCGTGTCCCAACAACACATTCGTTTTTATCTGTTCAGGACGAAAATAATCTAACCGTAGGTTCCGACGGTGGAGAAAAAGATATATGTTCAATTTTGGAAAAATTCTGGGAATTAGAGGAACTTCCCTCGCGATGTTCTCGTTCTGAAGAGGAAGAAATGGCCGAAACGCTCTTCGCCGCTACTACTAAAATTTTAGAGTCAGGTCGATATCAAGTTGAAATGCCGCTTGCTTGCTCAGGAGTAAAACAATTGGGTAATTCATTTACCATCGCAAAAAGACGCTTTCTCACACTAGAGAAAAAATTTTTTAAAGACCATAGTTTTTTCAGAGAATACAAAAAGACAATAGAAGAGTATTTATCCTTAGAACACGCAAAGGTCATACCGCTTACACTCACTAATTGTTTAAATGAACATAAATATTTTATCCCCCATAGAGCTGTTATTAAGGAGGGAGTTTCGTCCACTAAATTTCGTGTAGTATTTGATTTTTCCGCAAAATCCAGCTCCGGATTTTCTTTGAACGAGTTGACTCTCAAAGGGTTTCAAGTACAAGACAACCTTTTTGATATATTGTGTCGATTTCGGACTTATAAATTTGTTTTGACCGCTGACATCAATAAAATGTATCGCATGATAGAAATGTCTCCGCATCATCGATATTTACAAAATATTCTCTGGAGGGACTCACCCTCAGAAGATTTCAAGTGTATTTATAGTAACCAGTGTTTTCTAAATCCGCAATTATAGTTTTCCATATGAACAGTTAATCTATTCAAACCAGCAGTGTTGCCAGTAGTTCGCTTTAAACATAGAAACGACATTCCGCTAAGCAATTCTATTTGTAATTATATAATAGTGAAAATAGCCTCAGTGAAAAGTGTAGTGAGATATCCCATATCACAGTGTTTTCGGACGGTTATCAGAAATTACTATTTAATCTTAGCATTAAAGATAAGTTAGTGTTTAATCTGTTTTTCATTCCAGCCCCTGGGCTGGTGGTCCTTCCGCCTTTAATTCTTTAAACGAGCCTGTTTCCATTCCAGTCGTCTACTTTAAAATGTATAATGTATGTCTGAATTGTCAATATAGATGAGTCAGATAAAATTAAATTAATAGAAGAATTTTTTCACTAAGTAACAAAAACAAAATTTGTTTAATTTACTAATGTTTGTATTTTGAGAACGATTTCCGAAGTGGAAATTGAAACGTCAATAAACGTATTTTAACCTTTAATTGTGGCTTATTCCCAGTTAAATAGTAATTAATTCACTTGCTATTAACGCAAATCTCAGGCGATTCAGGTTAAGATATATACTAATCTAATAGATAGAAGTTGGTTAAAGCAGTAAAAGCATCAAGACTGGAAAGAGGAGGGAGACAGAAAAGCGTTGTTTCACATTCCTTTTTTTTTGATAAATTTGTTGTAACGGTAAATAAAAAAGTAAAAAAAAAAACAGAATTAACAATAATGAATTTAAAAACAGAGCGATATAAACGTTCATCTTTCCATCAAATAGCAAAAAACTAACGTCGCGTCGATAAGAAGTCGACAGCGGAGTTGGGAGATGAAAAAGCCTGCTTCTACTAGTGAACTCACTTCAGTTGAGTTCCCGCTCCTCTCGAAAATGCAAATTCGAGATAAATTTAATTACCGGCGATAGTTCGAAATGCTGTTGAGAGATAAATACCACTTTTAATAAAAGTTATCTGGTGGAAGGCAGCGAACATTCACAGAGTGTGTTGATGTTCTTTCCAATTACAGAGAGTGTTGTTGTTACTTATTTCTTATGTGAGAATCCTAAAATACACTGTTAAAATTAACGCTTAATTTGATCTGGGAAATTTACCATATTCATATACAAATATACTTCTATGAAATTGACCAAAGACCAAAACGATTACCGCAGAAAGAGAAGAAGGAACCTACAACTAACAAGAAAATAATAAATAACTTTAAAAAATGATTACCACGTGACTATGTGAAGTGACTTAAATGCTAAAATAAACGCTGTTGCTTGTATAATAAGTGCAAACGAAACATTTTTATATATTATTATGTCAAAATGAAGGTTTACATAAGCATGGGCACTTCCTCTGTCAAACTAACCTGAAATGCATATAAAAAAATAGAAGAAATATGAAAACCATGGTGATAAGTTTAGAATGAAAGAAAAAAGAAGAGCAAATTAATAAAATGTCGTCAAATATTAAGTAATTCTATTAATTTTATAGTAACATCCTCACAAGTGTAAGCCTGTTGAAGAAACTTTAATACTCACCTAGTCACTAAAGCCCTTGCTAAGCACATATATATATATATATATATATATATATATATATATATATATATATATATATATATATATATATATATATATATTGTTTTGATCTGCTTTATGATGTTTTATTATTAATTAACACTAATTTAATTAATCCATTTATTTAATTAATTAATTCATTAATTTATGCAGAGTCATACAAATCAATTACTATTAAAAATTCTCAGGGTGCCTTCTTAATTTTACTTTAATCAGTTTACTTTATATATCTCTTCTAGTGGGTTCAGTATCTCCTAGTTGCTCATAATCGGGATAGAACAGGAAACGGAACTAACATTAAAACAACATAAATATGCACACAAATTATTATTTATTTTGAATAAGCAATACGATGAATATTAATAAATAACTTTTGTGGGCAATTATCTTTCCCAACAAACTCCTATACTCTAAATTTAATTTTAATAACCAACTATCTATTGATCTGTTTTATAATAATATCTACTAAAAAAATTGACCATATAAAATGTAATTTATTCACAAAAAAAATAACTCTTTAAAACTTGGAATCTTAGTTCGTATGCTTATATTTGATTTTATCTTTAGAATATCTTAAAGTTTTCTTTCATTCAAATTATTTGACTGACCTTTATTTTTTACACCAATGATGTCTCCTCTCGATCAAACCACAGTTCCTTCCTTGATTGATTATGTCCGGCTACCATCAAATCTTTCCCGTTTTCAGCATCGATCCAAACCGCATACCAGCAAACTACTCCTCTGAAAACACAAGCCCAAGCCTCTTTTGACCGGTACTCTTTATTCACAAATTCTCCTTTCTTTCTCAATTATATCTCGTGGACTATGCAGACTCAAAAGAGGTATTAATCTTCTCGATTTTGATCTGCTCTCAGCTTCCACCTTTTTCACTAACAAACGAAAACACTGGTACTCCGATTGACTACACGAAAACACGTCCTCTCTTCTGGTCTGCCGGTAACATAATAATCTTTATGTGTTCCAAATGACTTGATGTATCTGGTGAAAAAATGAGTAAGTCGTCGATGTAGTGCACTATGAAATCTTCATATTTATTTAATATTGTATGGAGAGCTCTTACCAATGCTGCACACGCACTTTGTAATCCAAAAGGTACTACTTTAAATCGGTATACAATATCATCGATTGAGAAAGCGGTGTAATTTCTACATCTTTCTGCTAACGGTATTAACCAAAAACTATGTTTCAAATCAATTTTAGAAAACATGTGTGTTCCCGTAATTCTCCCAAAAATAGCTTCGATGTTGAGAGGTGATTCATATTGAGATACCGTGTGTTGATTTATATTCCGGGCATCCAAACAGAGCCTCAATTCTCCACTGCTTTTTTTCACAATCACGATTGGGTTGATGTACGGCGAGTCACATCTCTCTATGATTTGATCTTCTAACATTTTGTTAATTTCTCCTTTCACCTCCTGTCGGTATTTATATGGGATCGGATAAGTTTTCGATCGAAAATTTCCTAAGTCTTTAACCTCAAATGAATGTTCATACTTTTTGGCTACTCTGTTTTCTTCATTTATTAAATCTTCATACTTTCTGAATATTACACGGAATTCCTTTTCCTTTTCTTCTCCACATATCAATTTTCTTTCTGTTTCCTTAATTTCTTTACACACATTTATTTTGTATTCTGCCTCCTCCATTTCGCAGACTTCTTTAAATACCACTGTTTCAATTGTACCTTTTTCGTCTTCTTTTGTTAATCTTTCTTCTTTTTCTTCTTATGGGCTCATCTCTTCTTTTGAGGAAACCCACTTTTCACTTTCTTTTGCCAATCTCCACTTTCTTCTCTGTCCTTGCTTCATTGCCAAATTCATTTCCACCGTTTGTTCTTTGTCTAAATCATTTTTCCGTTTCTCATTTTCCTTTTCCATTTCTTTACTGTCCTGTTCTTCTTCTTTTTCCTCTGCGATTTTCATCGTGTTATTTTTGAAATCTATCACCACATGTTTTTCTGCCAATTCATCCACTGCTACGATCATATCATGCGACATGTTTGGCAACACATTGTAGTGCATAAAATTTCTTATCCAATCGTACTTTTATTTGTATTCCTTCATTTATCGTTGCCAAAGTCCGTTTATTTGCGCCCACTAAATTTACCTTGGGAATTTTGTAAATCAAATTCGTTAAATTAACTTCCTCTATTAGTTTTCTGTTGATCAGTGTAATTTCCGATCCAGTATCAATCATAATTTTAATCGGTGTCTCGTTGATAAATCCATCTACAAATCTCAGATTTGTTCCACTTATTTTCGATTTAAAAAATTTCCAACATGATATTTAAAACAAATAAACTACTTTCACTCAAATACTTTTCAGAAACCATTAAAAATTTTACCTTTTTCAACAGAAATAAGTTTCCAAATTCTTGTTATCTCATATCTAAATATAATTCTTATTTACTTTCGAAAAATGTCCACCGCAAAATACAATTAAAAAGTTTATTCCTTAAATCTATAATTATACGGGTCCATTGTCCTTTCACTATTCACTCAGTCTTTCACGGAACAATGTTTTCTCTTATGGTCTATTACAAATAAGTACAGGGTTGTATTTTAACTTATATGCCCGCGGTATATTAAAATAATAAAAAAACTCTTTATTCTATTTCTGATCGATAAACAGATCCATAACAATATATATATATATATATATATATATATATATATATATATATATATATCGAGAAAAGGAGTACGACCGTCAATCCAAAAATGTAAATAAAAAATATGTGAAAAATTTTATTTACATGTACCATTACCACATGTCTTTTGCTGTGCTAAGTTGAGTTAATTTGTAAACTGTATTCAGTTCAATTAATTGTCTATACAACATAATATTTAATGTCCATTATCATAAGCTTTTTTACACATTTTATATCTTTGACTGCTACATATCTTATAATAACTTATAACTTTTAATAACTTTTCCATGGATGTTTGGTTTTTCATATTGTTCTTTTTAGATGAACTGATGATGCTTCTTGATTAAGAAGCGAAACGTCTTCAATAAATAGATGAAGTAGCCACCTTCTTTGTCTTTTATTTCTCCACTTTGACCGAAAAACCCACCACTCTTCGAGTGTTCCTTAGTTTATATATATATATATATATATATATATATATATATATATATATATATATATATATATACTCACTTTTAAATAATCTTCACTTAATGTTTGTTGTATAATACTAGGATATCCTATTACAACATTTTGAAATACACGCCGTTAAACAAAATGTATACGCTTATGATTCCTAAGAACTAGGAAGAAAAACAGAAGCGGAAAACTCAACATATATTTCTTGTTTACCAAGAGGTTCTCGAAAACTTTAAAACACACATAATTCTTTTAAAAGTGTACTAGATTCTGTTGATGTCTGCAAGACTGGCGAGGACGACTGCGACTGTTTCCATGCATCACTCAGTTGACACCCGGTGCCCCATATATCACGGGGCCGGTTGCTTTCGGCCCCCTCGCCGCCACGGCCCTCTCCCGCCCTACCCCCAAGACTTATTTGCATACAACGACATTGGAGACCGTTTTTTATCCGGAAATTTATGGGGCCGCTAATACAGGACGAAAGACTCGCCGAATACTCGATTACGACTTATCGGTCTCCGATCGATGTTTGAGGGAATAACAGGAATCACGGGAAAAAGCTGATAGGATTTAAGAATATTTTACTTCAACAATAATTTTTTCCCAGAAATTGTCAATTTTGTCTCCATATAAATACATAATATATGGTGATCGTAAAAATTGGATATACATAAGAATCCCCTTGCTCTTCTAGTAGTTCGTATCATGTTAAAGTTAATATAATCATGAAGTTTATTATTCAGAAGAAGACAACAATTATCACCGTAATGGTGTAGGATTCATAGTCTCAAGGGAGGTTATCAAAAGTGTTAGCGCTGTATGCCAGGTATTTACACAAGTTATAAAGAGTAAAATCCAGAAACATAAATTTACTACAAGAGTACATCGACAGCGACTAGTGAACTAAAAGAACCTGAAAAGTTCTACGCAGATCAGTGGGGGCTGGTGTGGTAAAATTTTGGGTAGGCCAAGCCAGCAAATTACATAACTATGTGTAATCAGTGACGGATCCAGAGGGAGAGGTAGCGGAGTCATGACCCCCCCGCCCTAACTAATTTTTTAATGATTTCTCTGTTCATTTTAACTTCTGCGTTGTATCTAATTTTTGCGATTTTTGATTTTTCATCTAGCAAATCGCGAACAGAAAACACCCTCTTCTGTACATCCTTAATTAAAGGACAGGAAATTACTTAAATGTTCCTTGCAACTGGAATGTTTTTTTAAGGAGGCAGACATATTTTTTAAATCAAAGTATCCTTCACAATTCTATACACATTTCTTATTAGAAAATAAGAAACACGGCCAACAATATAGTCTGTTTTTCGTAATACTTCCAGACAACCATTTGTAAACATCATACCAAGAGCAATTAAAAGTACGCACCTTTTTCCCATCTTTTTGGTCAATACGCAATGTTGGAGTAAGCCTTTCATTCATACTAATTTTTTTCTATCAATTTCAGTTCTTCTAGATAATGGCGATTCCAATAGTGAAACAATGTCCAAACACTCACTAACAACATTACTATTACTGCAACCTGGTAAAGCGTCATAAAAACTCATTTTTATGTATCAGTTATAAAACAATCTCACATATATAAGTTGCATACAATCAGGCGATATAGAAATCACGCAAATGTGATTTTTTTTCTTCGAATTTTACGAATTTTTTTAAATTTATTTGGGCAACCGTGCACTTGTTTGCAATTGTGTTGTTTGTTTAAAAATATGTTACAATTATAGATTATGTTACATATTTTTTTATCATAATTTAAAAGAAAATTTATATTACAATTCGATAATTACGTTACAAGTGACAACGATGTCTGGTGCCTAAACAGCAAGCATAAACATGACAATATAAATCGTTGTCCGGCAAGCTGCTTAACTTCAAACGCTTTTTGTACGGGGATCTTATGTGAGCTGGGTCGGCCAGTTCCTATCGGGCCTATTAATGATATTTAAAATGCCTGAATACGATTCGATGCTTACTGTGGTAATATAATAACTTAGTTGTTTTAACGGACGCTAATGTATTGAGTGATTTAGTACATTTAAAAGTTATTTACATGCATTAACATAATTTGTTTTTCAATTTTAAAGCTCTTAAAATTATTGGGTAGGCCCGGCCTATCCTGCCTACCCCCAAAAGCCGCCACTGACGCAGATGTAAAAACTCTTAATGAATGACTCAAGACTAGAGATCTTAGGTTGTGAGATCTTGGTGACCTTAAAGTAACATATACCTATCATTTCATTTCTCTATTGATGCCTTCCCTCCAAGGCGGGGTCTTCCTCTTTTTTTCTACCGTGAGGGGTCCACATTAAGACTTGTTTTCGAAGACCTTCTTCAGACATTCTCTGTACATGACCGTACCATCTGAGTTGTTTTGTACCAATATCGTCTACCGTATGTTTTACTTTCATAATTTCTCTTATTCTGTTGTTCGTTACTCTTTCTAGTCTAAGATTTTTCAGCTGAACGTCTCCAGAAATCCATTTCCGTTGCCTCAAGTTTTCTCTTCCTTTAGTATCTTTCCTTTATTTGCCATACTTCACTACTGTAGGTAATTATCCTTTAAATGATTGTGTTATATATATTGTGCTTGTTATTATTAGAGATTGATTGATCCCAAAGGATAATATTGAGAAGGGAAATTGCTTTTCTTGCTTGGTTGTTTTTCTCCTCAATTGTGTCGTCTACGTATCCTTCTTTTGTGATGATCGTACCTAAATATTTATATGTGTTGCAATGTTTGAAAAGTTCTCCATCTTACAATACGAGGTCCTGTTGTTTCCCGCCGATACACATATATTCGGTTTTTTGGATATTGATTTTAAGTCCCCATTTTTTATACTCCCTCGATTAATTGTAGAGTCATATACTCATTTCTTCATAATCTTGTGCTATCACTAGTTGATCATCTGCAAATGACAAAGTATATATGCTATTGTTGTTAATCGGCATTCCCATATTTCTACATTTGCGCTTCCACAGTTTTAGATCTAGAAACTAATAGAAAAAGACTCGATTCACATTTTAGTTAAACTATTCAATAGCATTTATACATCAGAAAAAATACCACAAGAATGGCTTTTATCCACCTTTGTTACTATACCAAAAAAGATAAATGCCAAACAATGCAGTGATTACCGTACAATCAGTCTGATGAGCCATGTACTGAAAATATTTCTGAAAATTATACACTCTAGAGTACATCGAAAACTGGAAATGGACATCAATAATACCCAGTTTGGATTCCGAAATGGACTTGGAACAAGAGAGACGTTGTTTGCACTGAACGTTATGTCTCAAAGATGTCTTGACATAAATCAAGATGTATTCATGTGTTTCATAGATTACAACAAGGCCTTTGATAAAGTGTGGCATGATCACCTAATCAGACTCCTGACAGAAAAGAATTTAGATAAACGAGACATCCGACTAATAGCAAATATGTACTACAATCAGAAAGCAGTAGTGAGAGTAGAGAATAATACCACTGAAGAAATTGAAATAAAGCGAGGTGTGAGACAAGGGTGTATACTGTCACCAACCCTGTTTAATCTCTATTTCGAAGACGTAATGAATAGAACACTCTCTGAGCAATCCGTAGGTATTAAAATAAATGGTGTTAGATTAAACAATCTGAGATTTGCCGACGACACCGTTCTGATCGCAGAAACACTTGAAGAGCTACAGACATTGGTGAATAAGATAGCAGACTGCAGCGAAGAATATGGACTATCTTTGAACATAAAGAAAACTAAATTTATGGTAATATCGAAATCAACACAAAATGTCCAAAATTTATATTTACACAATGAAATTATCGATCGAGTTAGCAAATACAAATATTTAGGCACTTTTATAAATGAAGACAACGATAGCTCAGCAGAAATCAAAATAAGAATAGAAAAAGCCAGATCCATATTCACTAAAATGAAGAGAGTGTTCTGCGGAAGAGATTTGAGCCTTGAAATGAAACTTCGCCTGATGAGATGTTACGTACTTTCTGTGCTGTTCTACGGAATGGAGTCATGGACGTTGAAAAAGATTGATACCAAAAAATTAGAGGCATTTGAACTGTGGATGTATCGCAGAATCCTGAGAATATCATGGACCGAGAGAGTCACAAATGTCGAGGTCTTGAGAAGAATGAATAAAGAAAAGGAAGTCATACTTACGATCAAAAAACAAAAACTGCAATACTTGGGACACATTACAAGAGGCGAAAGATATGAACTGCTTCGAGTAATTATGCAAGGGAAAATAGCAGGAAAAAGGTCCATAGGAAGAAGACGAAACTCCTGGCTAAAGAATCTACGGGAATGGTATAGCTGTAGCAGCAACGAATTGTTTCGGTCAGCAGTTTCGAAAATACGTATAGCCCTGATGATCGCCAACCTTCGGAACGAAGATGGCACTTGAAGAAGAAGTTTTAGATCTTGTTCTAGATAAATTTTAAATAATGTCGGGGAGAGACAGCAGCCCTGCTTAAGGCCTTTATTCATTTGGAATCCATTTGACAGATTATTTTTAACCTTTACCTTTGAGTAAGCATTAGCGTACAGTTTCTTCGCCGCATTTATTAAATTCATGCTTATGTTTTTTTTTCTCTAACGCTTCCCATAATTTATAATGTGATAAGCCTTTCGTAGGTCTACGTACATGAAATGTACTTCTTGATTAACGGCTATTTTTTTTAGTAAACTGTGCAATGCAAAACAAATGGTCAACAGTAGATCTACCTGCCCTAAATCCTGCCTGTTCCTCAGCCTCTAAGTCTTTATATTCGCTTTGTATTCTGTTTTCAATTACTTTTCCGTATATTCTAGTGATCGAGTTTGTCACGGCAATGCCTCTGCAATTGTCACATCCATCCATGTCACATAGTGGAAATAAATGATGTCTTCCACTCCTCTGGGTCATTCCATTAAGGCAGTTTTGGAACAGTTTGGCTAAACTTAATGTTAATAATTAAACTGGTTTAATTAACTCTACAGAGATGTTACCTGGACCCGGTACTTTATTATTTTTTAGAGATCTAAATATTTATATTTTGTGTTTCGTTGCTGTCTTTAAATTGTGGTCTATCTTCCCTTAGGAGTTTCTCAAAATATTGGTCCCAGTCATCCAATGTTATTGTTGACATTATGTCTCTCTTTTTATCTTGTCGTAAAGATTTTAAGACTCCAACTTTCTGTGCTTCTTCGTCCTCCTAGATGTGAGTTTATCATGTTACACTTGTGTTGCCATGCTTCATTTTTCTTCCGACATATCATTTTTCGTACTTTAGCTTGAGACTCCTTGTAGCTTATTTTATAGGTAATATTCTTTGTATTTAAGAATTTTTGATATTGGTCTCTTTTTTGACTTATTCTGACTTTGGAACAAAGTCAGAATAGCCATGTTGGTGTTCAACATCCGTAACGGATAGGCACAATATGATAATTTATATCAAATTATTAAATTTTCATATAATAATATGATAATTTAAATAAAAAATTGGAAAAGCAAAGAGCGAAATGGATCAACATGTAGAAGAATTTTTGAACAAGTTAAGATGCAAATAGGGTAGTCGAACTGATGATGAGTTTAAATATGTCAGATTTTAGGTAGATTTAAAACAGTGCCTAGTAATGTGAAAACTTAATAAAACATAGAATGAAATGACCGAAAGATCATCTTTCAAGCCTTTTTCGAGATAATTCCGTTCAGTTTCCATAAACCCGCATTTACCGCTATCACACGGGACAATTTGTAAACATCAATACGTCACATATTTCATAAAAACACAAAAAATGTGTACCTTTTATCAGAGTAAATGTGAAGGTATAATATATTACCGTAGTAAAAATCCAATATGAAGAAAAGGCATCTGGTACGTTTCGCATGAGCAAATTAACAGTGACATTTTTACAGTTGTCGATTTTTCGCAATCGCTCCGACATATTTATGTGCCGACAACTGCGCGGAATAAAGCACAGAATCCGAATAGGCCAGTTATTAAGTACAGTAAACTAATCACAACAATCTTGAAAGTACGTTCCGTTGAGTCAAAACATTTTTAAACTTGATTTTATAAAAAAAGGTATATATATATATATATATATATATATATATATATATATATATATATATATATATATATATATATATATATATATATATATATATAATATATATATATATATATATATATATATATATATTATTTTATAAACATTCAGTGTGTGGTTTAATGTATATATTTATTATAAATAGTACAATTGGAAAGAGATCGGACATTCCTCTACATCCTCTTTTTCCTATTCCCCGATTAATTTTACATTAGATTTTGAAGGTCTTTACCGCAGTTAGCAAGTACTAAGGTATCGTCGGCATATCTAATATTTTCTACATCACGTCGTTCACTACAATGTCATCTGTTTGTATCCACTAAGGCTTCCTTAAATATTTCCTCTGAATACAAGTTAAAAAGTAGAGGTGGGAGTACATATAAAACTTTTTCTCACTTTCCTTTTTATATTTATTTCATCCAAAAGCTCTTCTTCAATTTTCATTGTTGCAACTATATCACTATAGATTTGTAATTACTCGTAAATCTTTATCATAATCTTCTAGTTTTATAATGTTTGTTACTACATTAACACAGAGAAACAAATCCGGAAGGATTTGATTTTGCACCTCCATTTGATTCGTTTCTTTTAGATTTTGTGAGCCTGGAGGTTCAACAAAAATATTTTTTACTTTCTGCCATTCAAGGATATATCCTAACCTCACATGGAAAGCAGTTGGCTATTTTTATGACAGTAATCTTTTTCTTTATATATGAAAAATCAGCACCTTGAAACACCTTTAAAAAGTCATTCCTAATGCCACTGAGATGGCTTTCGATTATATACTGAAAGCCAACTAAATTAGCTTCACTTATCAGAAGATACAGATGAAAATATTGCAGCTTTCAATAACTGTATAATCACCGCTGCTGAAGCAAATATTGTACAAACAAAAATTTCTTCATTCCGTAAAGCAGCACCTTGTTATAATGAAAGACACTCTCGGGCTACACAACAAAGTAAGGTAGCATTAAATAAACACCGCAGAGAGTACTAAAGCAAATTTAATCAACTTAAAAAACTGAGAGCAAAAGAGAGAGGACAAAGCAAAAAACCCTTCCTTCTGGAAAAAAGCTCATTCTCATTCATAAATATTGACATTCCTTCTAGACAAATTAGGAAAAAAATTGAAACACATGACAAGAAAGAAAACTTATTTAATAATTTCTGCCATACTCAGTTTAAACAGCACAGTTACTTGTAGTCAAAAAATTTTTAACATCTTGTGTGAAAATTTTTATAACAGAACAACAAATAGACATATCTCAAATTAGCAGCTTCCTATGTCTACTAATCTAAACTCCAGTTTATCTAATAGCAAAATATCCGATCTAATTTCTCTAAATATGCCGTTTACATTACAAAAATTATTAGACACTTTGTACTGTAGCAAAAATTCAGTTGCAGATCTAGGTTAACTGTTTGAAATTTACAATTTAGTATGGACCAAAAGATCGTTTTCAATTTGTGGCAAAAATCCATAAAAATTCCTGTTAAAAATCAAGGCAAACCTTCAACTGATTCGAATTCTTACAGACCAATTTCTCTTACATTCGTCAATAAAAGACTCCTATGGTACCTAGAAAAATATAAAATAATCAATTAATTTGGCACAATTAGGTTTTAGCTCACATCGAAGTACAGCAGACAATCTAGCAGTTCAAATATCAATCATTAACGCCTTCCAGTGCAAGCAAGACGTAATAGCTGTTTCGTTTGATATCGAAAAAGCTTTCGATACCCTGTATAGACCTTTTATTATAGCTAAACTCGAGGATTACAGTATATCTGGAAATATATCTTCATTTATTACGCAATTTCTAACAAATCACATTTAATGTGAGAGAAAATGTCAAAATCTCTAGGACTTTTAAACAAATTCCATTAAGCTTCCAGTCAAGTTTGACTATGTGAGTGAATTTAACTTTTCTGTTAAGAAGACAAAAATCATTAAGTTTTCTCGTAGGACAGCCAGAACTATAAGTCCTAAAATAACCATAAATGGTACTTGTCTACCTGCAGTAAAGAGTATACGGATTTTAGGACTCACATTCGACAGTAACTTTGTTGGAAATGTCATTTAAAAGATCTCAAAGTTAAGTACATAACACACCTTAACATATTAAAACTAATCATCATTGGGGTGCAGACGCTGCTTTAGATCTATAGATATTTTGTTCGTTCTAAAATAGACTATTGCAGTTTCATTTTTATGTCAACTAGCCCATTAGATTTAAAACTTCTTAATTTTGTATACTTGTGGAAAATTGCTCTAAAACGTTGTAGAAGAAATATAGAAGATAATAAATATCCAAACAACAAAATTGCGAACGAATTATAACAATTATTTTCTAGATTTCGAAATTATATTTATCCATTTTTTTAGTTTTATACTAATAGAAAACCATGTAAAATTTGTGACAAAATTTTTGTGCTACAATTCTCAAACGATCGACAGGCCTACGAAAAGTTCGGTGTAGATGTATAGTAAATGTGAGTGGCGCATGATGAATGTCCATCCATTGTAGCCCTTTTTCTGCCAAAAGACGGCCAACAATATCGACACATAAATCAAAAAGCTGCAGATAAATCCTTCGAACGCCAATTTGGGTGCATTTTGTAGTTATGGATCAAATGTTTACTGGCCATTTGCTACACTAGGTTTGTTATAGATGGCGGGTGTTTTTCCGAAGGGTGACACGTGCCTTAAACTATCCGTTTCTATCTAACTTCTACAGAACATAAAAATCGAAAGTATTTTAAAAATTGGTCCATCAAAGTTTTTAAAAATATTGATATAATGAATTTTTTTTTTATTTTAGCGACAATCTAGATATATTTCACATTACAATTTTATATTATATATATATATATATATATATATATATATATATATATATATATATATATATATATATATATATATATATTATTGTGATATTTAAAGTCTTGGTGCGCCAAGCAATAATTAGCTAATTAATTTTTTGATTAATTAAAATTATTTAAATGATATGATTATGACTCTATCACAATTTTTAATTCTTTTATCTCAGGGTTAAATTCGTGCTTCAATATCTATGCTATTACATGTGAAAGGTAAGGTCCAAAGAATACCGGAATAATAAAAAACACATATGATCTAACACTATATATTGAAATAAAAATAATGAAATAATTCACACTCAAAAGTTTTCAATAAACAAATCTCATATAATGATTCTCAAAATTTTGTTCTACGTACGTGAACAATCAAAATTAATGGTACAAACAATATTAATTGAAATCTCAAAATCCCAAACTATTCTAACTCTCCTAATCAAAATATTTATATCCTTTCTAAATTAAGTGTAAAAATTGTGTTATCAATAACAGAAAAAACTGCAGAAAACAAAAATATCTCTCTCTGATGATGAGTGGTCCAAATCCTTGTTCCTTGTAGACTATATTTTCTCCTCTCAAACGCTCCCTATGTAATCAGCAATCTTACAACAGATTGTTGCAAGTATATCGTCCTTAATGATCTCCTTCAAAAGCCCAAATCATTCAAATTATGATAGCCTTTCTCCTCTCGATAAACTGAATCTCTCGTTGGCCCGAGTGAAAAATGACTCTTGGAATATCTTCTCTTTACGATAAACTGAATCTCTCGTTGGCCTGAACAGTGACTCTTGGAATATAAGTAGAAAAATATGACTTACAATATTTTGCTGCTTCAGCTTCTGTCAGATACACTAACTCCACAAAAACTCACTAACATTCAACACTACTGCTTGCTACTTCTCGGGAACCGCCAGAGAACAATCACTGTTCGTCTTACAGACTTGGAAAACCAACTGATTATCTTTTCTCTCTCCTAAATCTAGCTAAACTTTCATTCCTACATACCTATCCCACCTTTTTCAATCTCCGCCAATCAAAACTCGTCACAATTCCCCCATTTTTTCATTTCGATAACAAACAAACTTTTACCTATAATTATAAAATTTCCTAAAACTTATTTACAAATATTATTTTTCTATAATTCTTAAAAACTAACAAAAACCTCTTTCTACAATCTCTTCTATTGTCTTTAATCACTGCATTAATGTATTTGGAAAACTTGGTTCAATTGTCTTTGGATTTCACTTAAAATTATGCGGGTCACTCAAGTATAACAAAGAAATAATTTATGCATAGCTTACATTTTGTTTAATACAGGTAATCCAAGAATTTAAAAACTTTCCTTCTTCGAAATGTTTGTTGGTTATTATCCTACTTATCTGAATTATTTTAATGTTTTTGAACTTTGAAATATTTTAATCAACCCAATAATTTTCTCGATTTTACATATCATAACAATATATATATATATATATATATATATATATATATATATATATATATATATATATATATATATATATATATTATATCAATGGTATTCCGGGTTTGACTCCGCGTTAAATGTTGTTGGTTTTGATAAAAACCATTCTGACGACGTTTCGGCAAGATCTCACTTGCCATTTTCAAGTCTCTCTGGATGGTCTGCTTCTTGTCGATGTTCGAGTGGAAGTGACGCTACGGGTGTTGGGCAGCTGGCTTTTGTAGTTACTGTGCGTTGCGCGCGCTCTTGTAATTGGTCCAGTGCGCAGGTCAGTGGGCGGGGTCTTGGTCGATTCCGTTCTTTCGTTATTCTTCGGGATAATTGGTTTCCATGTTCTTGGCAATCTTTGGGCATCGTCTCGAGAATTTAAATTATTTTCTTGTTTTTCTATCTCTATGGCTTCTCTGATAATTCGTTTTCTCTTGTTTTCGACATTCGCTAACATTACCGTATGTTTAAGGTCAATTTTGTGTCCTGTAGCTAAAGAATGCTGGGCTAGGGATGACGTCGTTTCTTTACGTTCGATGGCATTGCGATGTTCTTCTTGTCTTACTTGGATCCTTCTATTTGTCTGTCCAATATAGGCTCTATCGCATTCTCCACAGGGAATTTTGTATACTCCTTGGTTTTCTAGGGGAATCTTTGTCTTGGCAGATGGTAATATGTTCGCGATTTTTCTGTCGGTGTTGAAGACAGTCTCTATTTTGTGTTTTCTCAGGACCCTGCTTATCTTCTCTGTTGTGCCTTTAATATACGGTAGAGTGGTTTTGGCAACCGGTTTTTCGTCTTCTTTTATTTCTTTTGTTGTTTTTTGTGGTCTTCGTGCCATTTCGATTCTGTGTGTGGAAAAGCCGTTGTTTTTTAACGCTTTTGTAACTTTCTGCATTTCTTCTTTCTTGTGTTCTTCGTCTGTTAGTCGTTCAGATCTTATAGTCAGAGTTTTTATGACTGAATTCAATTGTGCAGGATGGTGGTGTGAATCTGCATGTAGGTATCTGTCAGTGTGAGTTGGTTTTCGATACACTGTATATCCAATGTTGCCGTTTTCTTTCTTTATTATTAAGACGTCTAGGAAAGGTAGTTGCTGATTACTTTCTAATTCCATCGTAAACTTGATCTTGGGATGGATACTGTTAATGTATTCTAGAAATGCAGTAAGTTTGTCTACTCCATGTGTCCATATGATGAAAGTGTCGTCCACATATCTAAGCCATAGTTTGGGTTTATATTCTGCTGTTCTTATTGCCCGTTCCTCTATGTCTTGCATAAAAAGATTTGCTATCACGGGAGATAGCGGTGAACCCATCGGTGCCCCTTCAACTTGTTTGTACCGTTGATCACCATATATAAAATATGTGTTGTTTAAGCAGTGCCTCGTCAAATTTAGGGTATCTTGCGGTACTGGATATTTTCTGCTTATAATTTCCAAGGATTCATTGATGGGAACGTTGGTGAAAAGTGAAACAACATCGAAACTTACTAACAAGTGTCCCGGCCCAAGAGTAACATCTTTTATACGCTCGATGAAGTGGCCTGCGTTCTTAACGTAGGAATCAGCTTCTTCTGCGTAAGGCTGTAGCTTTTCAGCCAGGAACCTTGCCAGTGGTTGTAACGGTGATCCGATGGAGCTCACTATTGGTCGTAGTGGTAATCCATCCTTGTGAACTTTTGGTAGACCGTACAGTTTTGGACATCTCGATGATTTTTCCCGTGGAATAAGTTGAAAATGATGTTCTTTATTAATATTAGATGTTTGTATTTTTGCTTTTGTTGTTTTTTCTAGATATGTTGTCGGGTCAGTCGATATCTTCTCGTATGATGGATCGTCTAGAATATCTTTCATCTTTTGATCGTAGTCTATGACATTCATAACCACCGTAGCATTGCCTTTATCAGCTGGAAGTACAATGATTTCTTTATTTTTGCGCAATGAATTTAATGCCCCTTTTTTCCTCGTGTGTTAAGTTTCGTTTTGGCGGTTTAGCTGTTCGTAATATGCGTGACACGTCTTGGCGTATAGTCTCGGCCGTGTCGGATGGTATATTGGTTATTGAACTTTCCACTTCGCATATAATATTTTCAATCGGTATGCGTGCAGGAGCTACTGCGAAATTAAAACCTTTCGAAAGAACACTCTTTGTGGCTTCATCTAGTGGGAACACTATGGCCGGGACACTTGTTAGTAAGTTTCGATGTTGTTTCACTTTTCACCAACGTTCCCATCAATGAATCCTTGGAAATTATAAGCAGAAAATATCCAGTACCGCAAGATACCCTAAATTTGACGAGGCACTGCTTAAACAACACATATTTTATATATGGTGATCAACGGTACAAACAAGTTGAAGGGGCACCGATGGGTTCACCGCTATCTCCCGTGATAGCAAATCTTTTTATGCAAGACATAGAGGAACGGGCAATAAGAACAGCAGAATATAAACCCAAACTATGGCTTAGATATGTGGACGACACTTTCATCATATGGACACATGGAGTAGACAAACTTACTGCATTTCTAGAATACATTAACAGTATCCATCCCAAGATCAAGTTTACGATGGAATTAGAAAGTAATCAGCAACTACCTTTCCTAGACGTCTTAATAATAAAGAAAGAAAACGGCAACATTGGATATACAGTGTATCGAAAACCAACTCACACTGACAGATACCTACATGCAGATTCACACCACCATCCTGCACAATTGAATTCAGTCATAAAAACTCTGACTATAAGATCTGAACGACTAACAGACGAAGAACACAAGAAAGAAGAAATGCAGAAAGTTACAAAAGCGTTAAAAAACAACGGCTTTTCCACACACAGAATCGAAATGGCACGAAGACCACAAAAAACAACAAAAGAAATAAAAGAAGACGAAAAACCGGTTGCCAAAACCACTCTACCGTATATTAAAGGCACAACAGAGAAGATAAGCAGGGTCCTGAGAAAACACAAAATAGAGACTGTCTTCAACACCGACAGAAAAATCGCGAACATATTACCATCTGCCAAGACAAAGATTCCCCTAGAAAACCAAGGAGTATACAAAATTCCCTGTGGAGAATGCGATAGAGCCTATATTGGACAGACAAATAGAAGGATCCAAGTAAGACAAGAAGAACATCGCAATGCCATCGAACGTAAAGAAACGACGTCATCCCTAGCCCAGCATTCTTTAGCTACAGGACACAAAATTGACCTTAAACATACGGTAATGTTAGCGAATGTCGAAAACAAGAGAAAACGAATTATCAGAGAAGCCATAGAGATAGAAAAACAAGAAAATAATTTAAATTCTCGAGACGATGCCCAAAGATTGCCAAGAACATGGAAACCAATTATCCCGAAGAATAACGAAAGAACGGAATCGACCAAGACCCCGCCCACTGACCTGCGCACTGGACCAATTACAAGAGCGCGCGCAACGCACAGTAACTACAAAAGCCAGCTGCCCAACACCCGTAGCGTCACTTCCACTCGAACATCGACAAGAAGCAGACCATCCAGAGAGACTTGAAAATGGCAAGTGAGATCTTGCCGAAACGTCGTCAAAATGGTTTTTATCAAAACCAACAACATTTAACGCGGAGTCAAACCCGGAATACCATTGATATAACATACAGCTCCCGCGGAAATATCAAAACTAACATATATATATATATATATATATATATATATATATATATATATATATATATATATATATATATATATATATATATATATATATATATATATATATATATAGATATATATGAATAGCTGAAGCTGTTTTCATTTGAAGATCCTTGTTGTGTGGTGGATCATCCCATTCTGGGTTTGGTTTTTCTCCTCTCTCTTTGATTGCCCTTTCTATATTTCCATACTCCTTACGTCTTATTTCACTTGTTGTTGTCTTCATCTCAGTTTAGGTCTGCCTCCGGTTCTTTTACCTGGTGGTATCCATTTCGTTATAACTTTTAACGGATTGCTCTTTCCTCTTCTCATTATGTGTCCATACCATTTAATTCTTTGTGCTTTTATTACTCTAACGATGTTCTCTTGACCCATCCATTCTTTTATTTGGTAATTCATCCATTATCTTACATCTTCTTCGTTTTCCCTCTTTGGTCCCAGTATTTTTCTGATAATCTTCCTCTCAAACCCTTTCAATTGCTCTTTCTGCTCTTGTGTTTTGGCTTATCTTCTTATCTTTAAACATTATTTTATTCTTTTTATATCTACACTTTCATTTCTTCTTTGTTTTGTGCATCTATTGTCAGTTATGTCATTTGTGTCTTCTTTTTTTTGCTTACGTTCATGTATTTTGTTTTATTTTCATTTATTTCCAATCCTCTTAGTTTGGCTTCGTTTTCTATTTCTTAGAAGGTTTTCTTTAATGCCTTTTTATCTGTTGCTACTATGGTTATATCGTCCGCATATCCTATTATTCGTACCGCATTCTTGTTTATAGTTCCTGCGTTTGACAGCTTTTTTATTATCTTGTCTACTGATAGAATAAATAGTACTGTCTAGTAAAAGTGCTTTACCAGTGTCACTTTACCAGACACTTTACCAGTCTCTATTAGTGCTTGGAAATCATTGTTATAATTTTATTTGATATAGTACTCACTTGTAAGTCTTGGATAATTTTTCTTCTGTTTAGTTTGTAAAACGCCTGTTTAAAGTTTAGGATAAGCATATGTGTTTCTCCGACGTACTGGTATATATATATATATATATATATATATATATATATATATATATATATATATATATATATATAACTTTTATCTTTAGGGTGAGCTTGTATACAAAAAGAAAGCCCCACAGTTTATTACTTGTCAGTCTGAGATACTCTTTGCCATCCTACCTTGTGTTGTCCCTCAAGTAATAACACAATCTATTTATCGTTATCCTGCCATCTCCACTATTATTACTCGCCATTGAAAGGAAACTGGTACAGATCTTGAGATTACGTTCTAATATTGTTTGGGTCTCTTTTATTCGCTATTTTTTTTTTATTTCGTCTTTTCTTGTGCGCTTCACCAGATCTCAATATTCGGTCGGGCTGCCTGCATCTGTCCGAAATGTGTCACTCAAATCAAATCAAGTTATCCATCTCTCATCTCTGTACGTCTGAATAGTATGGGCCGGATTTGGAACAATTTGATGATTTGAAATATATGTTTCGTCAATATTCGCGATAAATAAATCTATCTTTAAGATTGCTAATATAAGTACAAGAGTATAAAAAATATTTGAAAATGAGAGCAAAACATTTGCAAATTCATAGGAAAAGAAAAATAATCATGTAGCTTTCTTTGATGACTTCCACAAACTCTGGCCTGTTTAGATCCTTTCTTATTAACGACACTCCATTCTTTGATATTTTTTAGCCACTTTGTCTATCGTCTACCAAGACCGCGTCTGCCTTCAATATTTCCTTTCATTATTAGCTGTAGGAAGTTATATCTCTCCTGCATAAAGACGTAACTACAATAAGCTATTTTCCGGTTTTTCACTTTTCTAATAGTTAGTTCTTGATACGTGCTAATTTACGTCAGAACTTCTTCGTTTCTGACGTGGTCCATCCATTAAATTTTGATCAAGCAGCGAAAGTCCTTCACTTCAAAGCTTTCCAGTCTTCTCATTTAACATTTTTATCATCCCTGCTTCCATGCCGTATAGTAGGATGCTAAATACATAATATTTCACTATGCAGCATCGGAGCCTAAAGATTATTTGCAAAACACTGAATTCACACATACAAAAATGGCTGAATTCTTAGGAGAGTATTTCCGTCTTCTTCTGTTCTGCTTTTTATCTTCTAAACTGGATCAAGTATATTATCGATTGAACAGTCAAGTTATCTGAATATTTTCTCCTTCCTAATGGAATTCCCTTAAATTTATATATTTGTTATGTCCCTGTTTTCTCTACATTTAAATTTAAAAATTAAAAACGAATCGGTTAGCATCTACCTAAGTGAACTATTAAATGATAGCGCTACTGATTACTCATTGTGGAAGACTACCAAACGATTAAAAAGGCCAATCTTACAGAATCCACCAATTAGAAATACTAATGGTATCTGGGCAAGTAGCAATATACAAAAAGCCAACAGGTTTGCTGACCACCTAGAAAATACTTTTCAACCAAATGGAAAACAAGAAATAATTAACTGGGAGCTCCCTGATCAATATGAAATGAAGATTAGCACTGTACCTCCAAAAGAAGTATATTTGGAAATAAAAGAAAATATACATCCAAAGAAAGCTCCTGGATTTGATTTAATTACTGGGGAAGTGTTAAAGCAACTTCCAAGGAAAGCTATAATAAAATTAACACATCTTATAAACACTTCCTTTAGGCTGAGGTACGTACCAAAGATATGGAAGGTGGCAGAAATTATAATGACACTAAACCCAGGAAAACCTCTACAATAAGCTTCTTCATCTTCAAATAGGCCTATTTCACTGTTACCTGTAATGTCTAAATTATACGAAAAATTACTCTTGAAGAGACTAAAACCGATTATAGAGGGAAAAAATCTAATTCCTAATCATCAGTTTGGGTTTAGAGCAAGTTACTCAACGATAGATCAGGTGCATAGAATACCAGATATAGTAGAAAAAGCTCTAGAAAAAGGAAAAGTCTCTTCCGCAAATTTCCTCGATGTAGCGCAGGATTTTGACAAAGTGTGGCATAACGAATTAGATCATAAAATGAGATGGTACTTACCAAAACAATATTCTGAACTACTAGAATCATATATATCTGACAGATACTTTCGAGTTAAATATGAGGAAGCACATTCAAAATTAAGAGAAGTTAAAGCTGGAGTTCCACAATGAAGTGTCCCGGGGCCAGTGCTATACCTGCTCTATACCAGCGATATTCATTAGAACCTAACACAATTGCGACATTTGCAGACGACACATGCATCCTAGCAGTCGGACAAAACCACGAGGATGCAGCAACCATGCTACAGAACTCTATTGAGCAAATTAACATTTGGACCAGGCGATGGGGTATCAAATTGAATGAACAAAATCTGTTCATGTCAATTTTACTAACAAAAGAGAACAACACATCTCAGTTAGTATAAATAGAAACCAAATACCTTATGCAAATATGACAAAATATATGACATTAGATTCCAAGCTACATTGGAAAGCACATATTAAGAAAAAAAAGGAAGAATTAGAAATTAAGTTCAGAAAGATATACTGGTTGATGAGAAAAAAATCCACTCTGTCTACTTATAACAAATTGTTATTGTATAAGCAAGTCCTTAAACCGATATGGACATATGGGATACAGCTATGGGGCTGTACAAAAGAAAGTAACATCCAAGTTATACAAAGATATCAGAATAAATATTAAGGAACATCGTTAACGCTCCATGGTACTTAAGAAACTGTGATCTTCATCGAGACCTCCAGATGAATACGGTTATCCAGACAATAAGTAAGTTTGCCGAGAGTCATGAACAAAAGCTCTCCAACCACGTGAATGTCGAGGCCATCAAACTCCTAGACAATGCCAACCAGATAAGAAGACTTAAGAGAACGAAGCCGTTTGAGTTAGTGCTATAAGTGAGTGAAAGTTAAAAAGCAGAGCAAAGTGCGGCTAAAGTGTACACGTTAGCTAGTAGTACTATAATGTATTAGAGCCTAACGAATATTGCTGAATGTAACCTTAGATAAGTTTTTTGTAATATTTTGTATATAGAACTAACTTGCTTATTGATCATAGTGAATCAGATAGCAATATTTATAAGATTCCTGTTAGAATTTTATTAAATAAAAAAAAGAAAATTAAAAATAGAAATGTTCTTTTATCAGAACTCGCTAGCTACAACACATTGCTTTGTTCTGCTTATAAGGAATCTAGGTTAAACGTCCTAACAATATCTCTAAGTCTTTTGTTTACAAATAAATTGGACAAAGAATTAGAAAGTTTTATGGTCAGGGATAAGTGTACAATAACCGAAGAAGTATTAGCTGTATTGTCACTAGAAACTTGGAAACAAAGAAAAAATCTTATTTATGTAAAATTTGGAAATACCAAGGTTATGTGATATCATAATAGCATTGAGCTTGTGTTTGACAAGTCACAGAATTTGATTGGTCGAAAGGGATGGCGTGGTATGTAGAATGTGTGTGTGTCTGATTGGTGAAGATGAGTAGGAGGTATTGAAGTGAAGGAAGTCATGTTTTACTCGGGAAAAGGAAGATTACTGTGATTTGAACGTCGGAAGAAGCAAGTTGTTTTTGTTCCATATCCTGCAAGTCAAAGTTAGCAGAGTACTTGTCAAATAATAATTGTGAAAGGAGTTTTGTGTCTGTGGAACGAGCCCCAAGGATTGGTAGCCATGGACAACGAAAGTACATCCTGTAATAAACAAACAGGTGTATAGTATATTTGGTACTAGTCGATTAAGTGAAAATCCTTTCGACTAGAAAGAAATTGGGTTTCTGTGAGATAGGAGTTTGGTCCAGGAGCTTTTGGAGAGACTGTTGCGGCTATAGTTTGTGCGAGAGACGTTGACAAGCAGAGGAGATAACAGGTGGGTGTAGAGCAACTAAGAGTATGAGCAAAAGGTGGGCAGATCACAGTCGTAAAAAGAAAAGGAGCCAGTAGAGAATTCTTGGAAATAAAAGGTTAGTTTGCCATATAATCAACAAAGACTTTTAACCACGATCATAACTAGATCATAATTAATTTGGTTTTTTAATATTTTATTCAGTGATTTCATTTCACAATAAACATAATCTTTTAATTCAGATATAAAAAAAATTAAAAGAAGTAATATTTCTTGAAAGAAAATTCTTTGTCTTGATTTAATTTAAAAAAGGAAACACAGAGAAGAGATCTTTTATTTGAATACAAGTCCAAACAATTATTAATAATTTGTATAGGAATTTTAATGAATTTGTAATTTTAATTATACGGACTAGCGCATATGATATATGATTTTGTTAAATTGTAAAATTGTCTGACTTAAATAAATTTTTTTTTATTCTTTTTTAATAAATCATTTATTAGTTTAGTACCACAAGATTACTTGGTTTAATTTATTTTCCTATTGTCCATCCTTTCCTCAAAGACAACTGCAACCTGAAAACAAATGCAACTAAGTCCAATACTGCAAGCTTCTTTTTATTCAGAACGATGAGAATTCAATCAATGTCTGAAGTACATACAGGATTTGTCAACACTGAGGACGGGGTACCTATTGAGCAAAACCGGAACTGCTATAAAATAACGCGCATTGTGCGGTTTTGATAATCTATTTGGGTTCATTAAATTATCGAATGGTTCTTATGTTACTCTTTTGGAGCGCGATGAGCTCCATACAGTTTGCAAACAAATGATTAAGATGAATAAAAAAGCGGTTAAAATGTTCTACAAGGCATTAATAAAGCTCTTTGAAATGGAAAAGGAATATTTAACAATAATAGTCTAAGTAATCTACTTTTCTCTTCTTCCAATTGGCTCGGAATATTAATTTTTTGATATAAGCCTCCTTTATTTCGTCTATTTCCTTTTTTATCAGGTCTGTTAGATCTTTCTTCATACAGGTCTATATTTAAAAACAATTATATATACCTAAAAAAGTCCATCAAAACCGAAAAATAAGGAATATGTAGGTTAATATTTACAAAAGTTATAAACAATTACTAATTTTATAAACCTATTTTCTTGTGGCATCTTAATGTAATTACTATTTTCGTCTTGAATAAGTCACAATTTAAGTTTACAATAAGTTTATTTTTGACGTTTCCGTTTCCACTTCGGACATCGTTTTCAAAATACAAACACTATTAAATTTATTAATATTGTAGCTTATTCCAAACGAAAATAGTAACTTACTTAATATTTTGCAGCAACAAATTAGTATAAAAAAATTTAGAAATTAAAAGTTTTGAAGGTTTTTCTATCTGTCTTTCAAACAAAATTGCTCTTCATATTGAGTCGGTCGTCCCCTTTCGAAGGCTGGCGATTCAAATAGTAATTGTAGCTTTGTTTTTGCTTATTTCCCTGAAGTGTTTAGTGCAAGCTGTAAAACATAGTGATGTACATTGTAACCACAAAAAGCAAAAAAGAAATTAGTAAAGAGCAGATTCATTGCTGTAGAGCGTAGCCATAATCCAGAAGTGAGTAAAAGCAGTAGAAGCAGTTTGGGTAAAAAAACTAGCACAGATGACATCTAACAGTATCATGAATGCACCTAACAGTAGCGCACCTAGAATTTGCCTCTGGGGGGGGGGGGTTAACCCCCAACCCCCCCTGCGCCACTGGCACCTAATGTTGTAGTATGTATATTATGTATCATATAAATGAACAAGGAAGGAACAATAATAAACGAAGATAAGACAATAATGGAAAGATGGAGGGAACATTTTCAGCTGATACTGAATGGAAATCAAGCGAATACAATGGAGAAGGAAAGCCACAACAGGAGAGTATCCATGAGAAACACGGAAAATACAGAAACTATAGAAAAAGAAGAACTGGAAGAAGCAATAAGAAAGATAAAGATTGGAAAAGCACCAGGAAGCGATGAAGTAGCACCAGAAATGATGAAATATATAGGAGTAAAAGCAAAAGAAAAATTGTTATACATATATAACCTAATATGGAAGAGAAAAGTAATACCCAGAGAATGGACAAATGCAGTAATTATACCTATATACAAGAAAGGAAACACAAGAGACTGTAGGAACTATAGAGGTATATCACTACTATGTGTAACAGCAAAAGTATACGAAACCATAATAGAAAGGAAAATTAGAAAAGAAATAGAACATAAATTAGAGGATGTACAAAGTGGATTCAGGAACGGACACAACACACAAGACCATATATTCACCATGCAACAAGTAATAGAAAAAGCCTTAAAGAAAAATAAAGAAATACATCTGAGCTTTATAGACATGGAAAAAGCATTCGACTCAGTCAAAAGAAAAGATATATGGGAAAGCCTAAAGAAGAAACAAGTAAGTGAAGAACTGATAGAAGCAACAAAGAGTATATACATGAAAACAACAAATACAGTAAGAATGTTAAATAGAGGATTCCTTAATAACAAAGAAATATCAACAAAGACCAAGATGACAATATACAAAACAATATATAGACCTACAGTGACATATGGAGGAGAAAATTGGATATTAAATAAAAGACATCAGAGCAGAATTCAGGCAGCAGAGATGAAATACCTCAGAAGAACGATAGGAGTAAAAAGAACTGATAGAATCAGAAATGAAGAAATAAGAGAAAGACTCAAAATCAAACCGATACTCGAGTCAATCAAAGAGAAAAAATTGGCATGGTTCGGACATCTAACCCGGATGGACAATAATAGACAAGTAAAAAGAGTGTGGGACGCCAAACCAATAGGGAAGAACAGAAGAGGAAGACCCATTAAAGAATGGAACAGTGACATCTCGCAGATACTGCAGAGTAAGGGTAAGACTTGGCAGGAAGCAACACAGATGGCATCTAATAGGAAGAAATGGAGAAAGTTCGTTAAGAGCTAGGACACCTCAGAAGACTGTCAAATATTGTAATGTAATGAATTGTATTTTAAACGGCCCAACACCGAAAGGTACAAATGGGTCTACTGATTAAGTAAGTAAGTATGTATTGTTGTGATCTGCTTTATGATGTTTTATTATTAATTAACACTAATTTAATTAATCTAATTATTTAATTAATCAATTCACTAATTTATGCAGAGTCATACAAATCAATTACTATTAAAAATTCTCAGGGTGCTTCTTAATTTTACTTTAATCACTTTACTTTATATATCTCTTCGAGTGGGTTCAGTATCTCCTAGTTGCTCATAATCGGGATAGAACAGGAAACGGAACTAACATTAAAACAACATTAATATGCACACAAATTATTATTTATTTTCAATAAGCAATACGTTGAATATTAATAAATAACTTTTGTGGGCAATTATCTTTCCCAACACACTCCTATACTCTAAATTTAATTTTAATTACAAACTATCTATTGATCTGTTTTATAATAATATCCACAAAAAAATTGACCATATAAAATATAATTTATTCACAAAAAAATAACTCTTTGAAACTTGGAATCTTAGTTCGTATGTTTATATTTGATTTTATCTTTAGAATATCTTAGAGGTTTTCTTTCATTCAAATTATTTGACTGACCTTTATTTTTTACACCAATGATGTCTCCTCTCGATCAAACCACAGTTCCTTCCTTGATTGATTATGTCCGGCTACCATCAAATCTTTCCCGTTCTCAGCATCGATCCAAACCGCATACCAGCAAAACTACTCCTCCGAAAACACAAGCCCAAGCTTCTTTTGACCGGTACTCTTTATTCACAAATTCTCCTTTCTTTCTCAATTATATCTCGTGGACTATGCAGACTCAAAAGAGGTATTAATCTTCTCGATTTTGATCTGCTCTTAGCTTCCACCTTTTTCACTAACACACGAAAACACTGGTACTCAGATTGACTACACGAAAAACACGTCTTCTCCTCTGGTCTGCCGGTAACATAATAATCTTTTCAATCTCCCCAGACAAACCTTCTCAACTCTCTCATTCCCCATCATTCCTTTTTAACCAATCATAAGCATTCATTTTTCCCACTTATTTTCGATTTAGAAAATTTCCAACATAATATTTAAAACAAATAAACTACTTTCACTCAAATTACTTTTCAGAAACCATTAACAATTTTGCCTTTTTCAATAGAAATAAGTTTCCAAATTCTTGTTATCTCATATCTAAATCTAATTCTTATTTACTTTCGAAAAATGCCCACCGCAAAATACAATTACAAGTTCATTCTTAAATCTATAAAATTATATGGGTTCCATTGTCTTTTCACTATTCACTCAGTCTTTCAAGGAAAAACTGTTCCGTCAACAATGTCTTCTCTTATTCTAACTATTACAAATAAGTACAGGGTTGTATTTTAACTTATATGCCCGCGGTATATTAAAATAATAAAAAAACTCTTTATTCTATTTCTGATTGATAAACTGATCCATAACAGTATATTAGATGCATTCCCATTGTTAAAAAAAACATTTATACAGCAACTTTAAACATGTACCACACTGAAATGATATTAATGCAACATATATAAAGTTCAATAGAGATAAAATGCACAGATTTTAAGTGATCTATACAGTTGCATATAGAACACAATAATTTTTAACTTAAACCGGGGATTCTTGCCTTCAGTAGTACGGCATTGAGCTGATAGGAAAATATGCGCATTTGTGTAACAATGCCGGTGATTGGCAAACGCCTGTTCCCTTTTTGAACGAAAGATTTATACCTGACAAAATTTATGTAAGCACGATTCTAAAGAGAAGAGAAAACGTAACCGTAACAAACTCTCCTCTCTTTCTCTTTGCAAGCAAACACACAACGATCGGTTGCAATAAACAACGAAAAACGAAATTCTTTGTTCCCGTCGTGTCAAAATTTCTTTTGCGGGAAGTGAATTATTAGCAATAAATCTCGATTTCGGTCGGTGTCAGTCATTGTTGATGTACTGACGCTGATCCCGAATACTGGTGACACTAAAAAATGTTATGATGCAATCCAGTGGGGTCGGCCGTTTGTACTTTCAGCTTCCACTCACACAATTTGTCTTTTTCATTCACGTGCACAGTTCCCTTTTACAATATATATATATATATATATATATATATATATATATATATATATATATATATATATATATATATATATATATATATATATATATATGTATATATATATATACACTGTGTGTCGGCCAAATGGAATAAATTAGCTAATAAATAAATGAGGGAGTACTCGAAAAGACGATCGAACACGTCGATTAGTATTTATAGTTGCGCATATTTTTCCATAAAAACTTTTTATACGGGGTGTATCAGATAACGGTGACCAATACCAACTTGCTTATTTTAAATAGCCCTTTATATTACACTATATATTAATTAATTTTTATTCCTCAGATCATTTTAGACATTATTTGAATACAATGTCCTATACCTATCTTTGACTTTTTCGGAAATTTTAAGTAAAATGCAAAAATTCACATTTAGAAAAGAAAATTATTTACCTATTTGTCGAAAGTCGCTACCACTATCACTGTCTTAATACTTCTTGCCCATTACCCTTGGTAATGGTAAAGTAAGCAAAAACTATTTAAACATTCCTTTTTATTGATATGTTAAAAAAACAAAAAATTGTTTACTATGGTTTAAAACGTCAATGTTTTATTGTTACATGAGAGAAGTAGTTGTCAGTGCTATAGTCGTTTGGATTTCATTAGCCGCAAGCCAGAAAAATGGTTCATTTAACAGAAATGCACAGAATTACAATTATACAGATGATTGGCTATAGAGATAAGACACGGACGCAAATGGAAGTAGCTCGTTTATTTCACGAAGCATTTCATGATTTGCCGCACATATCTCAAGGGACAATTAGTAAAATAGAGAAGCAATTCCACGAGCTGGGCCATGTTAGGAAGGTAAAAAAAGAAGGTGCCAATGCAATAAGTAAGGATACCAAATTGGCTATTATGATCGAGTTTGAGAAACACACACATACATCTGTTCGAAAAGCAGCCCCAGTACTTGAGATTAGCTATTCATCGGTTATTCGAATATTAAAAGATCAGAAGCTTATGGAAGATGATTTTGACAGGAGAACGTATTTTTGTGAACAAATGATGACAATGTTAGACAGCAATGTGATCCAATTAGAACATGTTTTGTTTTCTGATGAGTGTACAGTGTACCTTTATTCTTCACGGTCATGCTAATCGGCAAAATTACCGCTATTTTTTAAGGGAAAATCCTCACTGGATGAGAGAAGGCAATACTCAATACCCTAAGAAGGTTAACATGTGGGCAGGAATTATTGAAGATCAGATCATAGGTCCCTTTTCATAGATGGCAATTTGAATTGTGACAATTATTTAGCATTGCTCCAAAATAATGTATTGCCAACGTTGGCCAACTTGTGTCCTGATCCAGGAAACCCACAAGTTCCAGCGAATATAATATGGTTTCAACAATATTGAGCATTACCCCACTACCAAATCCATGTCCGGCAGTACCTCAACCAAATATTTCCAAATCGGTGGATAGGGAGGCGAGGATCGATGGAATGGCCACCACGATCCCCCGATTTGACGCCATTAGACTTTTTCTTATGGGATATGTGAAAAGTATTGTATACAAAACTAAACAAAACATAAATCAATGAGGGAGTATTCGTATCACTGACTTAGCTGACTTAAGAAGACAAATAACGCTTGCGATTAGATCGATTACATCTGAGATGTTGAGTATTGTTAGAAGAAAATTCTATTCACGGTTAAGGTGTTGCCAAGACATTCGTGGGGAGCATTTTGAACATCTCCTACATTTACATTATTGTTTAGATTTGTATTAGATTGGTATGTTGTAGCCACTTTCGACACATAAATAATTTTCTTTTCTAAATGTGAATTTTTGCATTTTACTTAATATTTCCGAAACAATCAAAGATAGGTATAGAACATTGTATTCAAAAAATGTCTTAAATGATCTGAGGAATCTAAAAGTTAATTAATATACAGGGTGTTCTATTTAAAATAAACAAGTTGGTATTGGCCACAGTTATCTGGATAAAAATGCGCAACTATAAATACTAATCGACGTGTTCGACCGTTTTTTCGAATACTCCCTCATTTATTTATTAGCTAATTTATTCCATTTGGCTGACACACGGTGTATATATATATATATATATATATATATATATATATATATATATATATATATATATATATTAGTTCCACAGTTCCACAATTAATGATTTACCCAATGGTAACTAATTAAGATCAATTTCAAATAACAACAACAACAACTGTTAACAATACACTACTGCAAACACATGGGACTTCTTTGACAACGTCAATATCCCATTATTCTTCACTACCATCTAAAACTATACCAGTTAAATTAGCAATAAAAAACGCAAAAACTGTCAGGAACGTATTTTCCAAGACCAAGACACCCTTATACCCTTAGAATATGTCGATGTTGTTTACCACCCTGCGCTGAATATAATTCCTGTTACATAGGTCAGACTGGGCGGTCACTTAAGGGTAGATTAACCTCCCATCACAGTGATATTAATTTAACTAAGCACACATGTGCTCTGGCAGAACATGCTATGACTACCAAACATAGTGTCAATTATGAAGAGGTCAAAACTCTTTGCGATAAAAGAAATTTCACAAGACAGTTTTTTGAAATGTGTTACATATGTACTTAAATATCCGAATGCTCTCAATAATAGAATTGAATTAGTAAAATAACATTTTCGATTGGTGCCTATTCGTTTTGAATATTGGCTGTCATTCGGGCTATAATTATTTTTTAAATAATTAAAATTAAAACAACTCACATCGGTCACCAGTTAATCTTGCAGAACTGAATTATATTTTTATTCTTTATGCTGTTTTTATTAACTGACATTACCCGGTTCACAATTTGTTGATAGCTCACTACAAGAAAAAGTTTCTTGCCATTTGTAAAAGATACATTTATTTAATTAAGGAAAAAGGCGCCAAATGTCGCCTGGCAAAATTTCCAATGTGTTTTAAATGTATCCATTATTTTCGAATCCGGAGAAAACTAATAAATATTTTTGAAAAATTTAAACGCAGAATGAAAGATTACATTATTACTCAGGGCAGAAAGTCCCTGAAAACTTCTACAATGTTTATTTTAATATGTTATGTAACAGGGGTGAAAATAAAAGAGAAAGTATAGTATAATTTTTAATTGAAAATATTGCATGCAAAAGAAACTTTTTATTTATTCTAAAAAATATTTCATTCTGCCTTTAAATTTTTCAAAAATGCTTTTTAGTTTTCTCAGGATTTGAAAAAAAAAATGGATACATTTAAAACACATTGAACATTTTGACAGGCGACATTTTGCGCCTTTCCCCTTTAATACCTTACGATTACAACTACGATTACTTACCTTATATAATTACGATTAGAAAACAATTCAAATTCAAAATAAATAGGATTAACTTCGGAATCCGAGTCGTCTTGAGGGTTAATAATTAGGTTAATAATCTCTACGGTCGCATCAATTATGTTATCAAGATATCACATTTTTTGTTCTTCTTCTATTACATGTCTTACTGCATCTTTCCAGTTTTGTTTTGTAATATGTTATAAAGACTCGTATAACAATTCACGTACAGCTTGTATTTTATATGACGTATTTTTTCTAGCCACATAACTTTTCATTTGTGCCCAAATGAGTTCAATTGGATTTATTTCGCAGTGGTAGGGTGGAAATCTAAAGACTGTGACGTTTCGCCTTTCCGCCATTTTGTCAACTACGTATTTCTTGAACTTAGATTTGTGTTGCCGGGCAATTTTTAAAAGTTCTGCTTTTACCATTCCATCTTCGTAAGGCAGATACTTATTCCGCAGCCAGTCAAGAATATCCTGTTCCTTCTACGCATTAATTAGAAGTCTTTCTACTAGTCGTGAATGATAAGGTGCATTATCTAATACTATAAATTGAATTTGGTGGTATGTGTTCAATCATTTGCTCAAAATACTCTTCGAAAACATCAGCTGTCATCTCCTCGTGATAGTCTTTTGTGCTTTTGGAATTAAATTCCAACAAACCATGCTTAACAAATCCTTTTTCACTGCCAATGTGAGAAATTATTAATCTACTGCCTTTACCAGAAGGTGGGGAGATACCAGTAGACCAACCTTCCATAAAGGCTTGCCTGGAGCTTAATATATTTTTATCTGACCAAATTTTTTTTAGAGTATGACCTGAGTTTACCCACGTTTCATTCTGGTAGAAGATGGGCCTTCCTTCAGCCCGGAATTTTCGTATAGATCTTAGATAATTTCTTCTCCAACATATTATCTCCTCCCGGTCAATCAAAAGTGATTTTCGGTCTGATTTCTCCCACCGGAAATTTAATTCTTTTAAAATTTGCCACAATTTAGTTCGTCCGATATGAGGCAAATCCGGGTCGTCTCTAACTTCTTGTAAAATTTTGTTTAGGTTTGGTATTTCTTTTTTGAAAAAAAATCCATGAATTTTCCTTCGAATGCCATTTTTGGCAAATTCATCAATTTCAATAGGCTTTTTCCCTCTCTTTAAGTGTTCGTTTGTGTTTGGGTTAGCTATACCGTGTTTTTTTCTTTCTGATAGGAACCTATATAAAGTTGACTCTCCTACGCCAGTCATGTTGGCACAACTTTCGACTATGTTGCGAATAGTGTTTGTGGGATTCTGAGAAACCAGAGCATCGTGAACATTCAGGACAATAGTCTTCTCTCTTGGTGAATAGACAGACTTACTGACTGTACGCAACAGTACTGGTGTAAAACTTGATGATGAAGCCATCACAAACAATCCAACAAAACGAGCACGAGCGAAAGGTACGTATATGTTCATAGGTATATGGAATAAAAAATCACTCACGCACTGCATATAATTGGCAAAAGAAATATTCGAGACGCTAATTAACGTAGACGCGGAAACACCGACGAGCCGTAAATTACATGCGATCAAAAACGTACTAAACAAAAAAATTGTTTTCGTTCGTAATAACTTCACCCTTTCAAGTTAAGTTTCGAATATAATTATATTATTAAAAATCTGGGGAATTCCATCTTAATTATCTTGCAACGAATAGTACCTTCGGATATGAATTCCAGGTTTTCTAGTAAAGTGATTAAACGCGAAGATTAGTATTGAAATATCCAAAGAGATAAGGTATTCTTATTTACAAAATTGTTAATGGTTAAATTCTTATTTTTATTAATATAATCTATAATATAATAGCCAACATTAGTCGTGAAAGTTTTAATTGTTTTTTTGCTAAATATATTAGTATTAAAATATCATCAATATTATATATAACAGTATTAAAACATTATATTATTATTTAATGAATAAACACCTTAGGAACGCACATGATTTACGACCGTTTTATGAGTTTGAGGCATATTTCGTGCTCTCAACAATTTGTGAACGAAGAATAGTAATTTTTATAGACTTCAGACCTTAATGATTTCTTTAATGTATAATTAAATAAAGTAAAGTAAATTAATAAATAAACATAAATAAATAATTAATTAAATATTAAATACTAATAAATTCATACTTTTGCTAATTGCAATTACATAGATACTTTGTTGAATATAGTGAACCACAGACAAACAATTATGATTTATTCACATCTACTATCTTTTATAATAATAAAAAACCAAAATGTCAAGTTACACTGTTTCCTAAACAAATATGAATACGGCCATCCAAATAGTAGTAAGGCTCGCAGCATTTGGCAACCAATATATATTTTCTCTGCTTATAGAAAAAAAATATGTCACCTCTTGTCGTTAAATTCTTAGTCAAATCAGTCGAATCCGAAAGTTTCCAACGACAAACAAAACCCTCCGTCACGCCACCGCACAATGATTAATTTGTTGTTGATTATGCGATTTCTTTGCTAGCTCGCAGAGATTTATCGACATCGCTGCAATAAATTTTGAATTAAAAAAATGATGTCAATACAGTAGATAATTAATGCGAATGCCGGAGATGAGGTCGTATGCAAATTGAAATGGGAATTTTGATGAAATGCCGTGATTTCGGATGGTTCGATGGTTCGTTGACAGCGATCGATGCGTGGGTAGTTGGCGGATTTTGCAGTGGCATTTTTGATGTTTGTAACAGAAACTTATTATTAATTTCATCGTAATTTGTCTACCTGACGTTTCGCGAGCCGAAAAGATTGAATCAGTAAAGATTCACAGTGACAGCAGAGATATATTATTACAACTGACATGGATATAAAGCGTGTACAGAACAATCAAAAATAGCTGTTTTTGTTTGTACCTACTTCGAAAATATACACGGTGTCCCAACGAAAACTCGGTAAAATAAACGTTTTGGAAACAATATAAAAACCAGTCCATTTTTACCAACCATTTTTAAATATTAAACTTTTAAAAACACAGTACACGAATTAATTTCTGTAAAAGATCGTAAAAAATTATGTTAGGCCACTAATAAAACAACCGTTGTGTTCTACTGTAATATCTGTAATAAACCTTTTAAAAAGTTACTTGACTTAAGTTGTCGACGGCTTTTGTTTGTAAATATTGAAGATAATCTTAAAAAAAAAAGCACTGAAAGATTGTCTGTCTCGTCAATTGGGTCTTCTTTAAAAATGTTCTCAGAGATTGTTAAATGGTCCCTAGCCACACACAAAGTAACAGTTTTCCCCTTTGTAAATATTTTTTTATAAAAATAAATATGAATTCGATCTAAATTCATTTCCCGCTGATGCCAGTAAAGCGTTTTAAAGATACGTAGGTCTTTATCATCAATACGTACCTGCTGAAGATTAGCTATCAATTCAGTATGTTTTACTCGATAAAAGGCCTTCTCAAAGTCAATAAACAGCTATAAACTGGATGCCTGACATCTCCGCCTCTCTGTGCCATAACCTGAATATTAAATAGTACTTTTCTGGTTCCAAGGTTATTGTGGAACCACTGCGTGTCACCAAGTGTTGTTCTTCTATTTTTTGGTACAACTTTGAGTGCAAAATTCAAAGTAATATTTTTAAAATATGGCTCATTAAGCTGATGTTTTGGTAGTCACTACATCTTTTCGCATTTGCTTTTTGAGGTATCGTCACAAAAGTCGACAGCAGCCAATAAGTTGGTATAAAGCCAGTTTCAGAAATTTTATTAAAAAGGTGAAAAAGAAATCTTTTACCTAAACCTTCGAACAGCTTTATTATTTGACTCGGTATTTGATCTGGCACCGTGGCTTTTTTGGTATTTGCTAATCTTATTGCTCGTTCAATTCAGAATTTTAGGACTATATAATAGTCAAAATAATTAGGAAAATTTTATACAGAGAATACCTAAATTAAGTTTGTTTCTCGTATGAGTTTTAATCTGTCTCTCGCGAATTCGCGGTATACACTGTAACTGTTTCTTTTTGCAGTCATTAACTGAGACAGAATACAAGAGCGTCTATTTTTTTGTGTTCTATACGAGAACAAAAATCGAAAAGGCGAAAAAGCAAGTCTATTATTCGTTACGGCCACTAAAATAAGAGAGATGTGCGAAAAAGCGTCTTCTTAAAAATCATCCAAAGCTACGACGAGGAAACCCCCGATACAGCACAAAAAAAGTTTTTTCATCTTTACTCATTTGAACTTCCTTGGAGAGGCAATGAGGCCGTAGACTGCAAGGTTTACTTTTTCCAGAACGAATTTGATGTTATGGGAGAATTTACGGACCTAATTGAATACAACAGCATTTTTTCCAAAACAAATCAAAGCGGTTCAAAAATTTTGGCAAGCAGCAAATGACTGGTAAGAAATTCATCAAACGAAAATTTATGCCCAGTTAGATTATTTTTGAAATTAATAGAAAAGGGGGGACCAAAGATTTTATCAGACAGACTCTTTCTTACCGTTCACCCCAACTGGAAGGATGGATCTTGGTTCAAACACTCTTCACTTGGAATCAACACCGTATCTAAGTGGACAAAAATGTCAGCTGATGAAATTAGAATAGACACAAAAAACATAAAATAACAAACCATTCTCATCGATCTTCAGCTGTGTCAGCCTTGTTCAAGCAAACTGTTTCTGAACAGGAGTTAATTAAATTAACGGGTCACTCAAATGCAAGCTCTCTAAAACCATATCTGCAGCTGGATTCCAGTCACCACCAGAAGTTGATCGAAAATCTCAGAACAACAAATGAAGCTGGACCTTCGAGTTCTCAAATGCTACAGGTCAATAATAAACAAAATCATGCTTTGGTAGAAAAGAATGAGCAAACTACTATAGCTTAGAATAATTGTACATTTAATATTGTTAACAAATAAATAAAGATTATGTTTTGTTGATATGGTGCATCAATTGTCTCGTGAAATAGAAAATTATTTACCGCCAAAATTTTCTTCTGGTTTTATTCAAGTTTGTTGCCTTTTGGCAATTTTCACTTATGAAATTTTGACAAAATCATTCGACTGACGTCTCGTGATTTAACTGTCAAAATTTAATTCGCGAAAATTGCCAGTCAACAAACCTTGATTTCTAACAGAAATTGTAATTTGTAGTTTTTTATAATATAAAAAAGAAAGTCTTGTAAAACTATAAAAATTTCATTGTGATTTAAATTTTGGTCCACAATATGTAAGATACAATCTACCAACGTTAACAGGTGAATAGAACAGTAACTTTTTCGCACATTACACCGATTCATTGGACGATATCAAAACTATAAATGTGTTTTATGGCTCCGCAGTTGTACAACACATTTATATAGGAGCCGGGAAGAGTGTACGAAAGAAACGAAAAGAACCATAAGAAATCGCAACTCGCAAAGTTACGACCTGGTAACTGCCGAGTTATGACCAACAAATGCTTCCAGTATTGCGCCCTATCCCTACCACTGAATAAATTATCAGCTGGCGAAGATTTATCGTCGGTGGTTGCGTTATGTTCTTAACGCCGTATTTTTCGTTTGTATTATTAAGAAACTTACTGGTGTGTATCGTTTATGGACGGAAAAAATAATTTTTAATAACAAAACGAAATCGCAACTACAACATAAACCAATAAAAGAGTTGTTTGTTAAAAGTTATAAGGCAAATACATCAATATACAGGGTGTCCCATAATTAATTGGACATTAGCTAATGGGTGATAGCTGACATCAAAATAAAGCGTTTGAGCTCAAATTGCTTAAGAAAAATGTTGCTAGTTTTCGTTCTACAGGGAGATTCATTAATATTTTTTTATATTATTTTTATGGATATATTGAAAACTATTCAACCGATTTAAGTGAAATTTGGTATCTTGCTATTATTTAGTATGCTTAATAAGAAAATGATATTAGTTTTACCATTGACACTAGGTGGCGCCACCTACTGTAACATTGGTTTATTAATGGGGCTTTAATTTTTTTGTCCGCCCTGTATAAACATTCTAGGAAAAAAAACATGAAATAACATTCAATTCTACATAAAAAAGGTATTCTTGTTTCAAATCAAAAAAGTACACCGTTTTCGAAATAAACGTATTTTGTTTTTCGCAAAACAAGCAGGTACCTAGGTATGCTGTGAACTTAATGGCAAAGTCAAGGCGTAAGTACGAATTTGTTTACTATTTGTTGTCAAAGTGCAGTGCGAGTCTATTATTAAAAAAGAATATGTGTGTACTTTGTACGCAGGTAAGAAGTTATACTTCTATTATATGACTTCAACGAAATTACTATATTTTAAACAGTTTATTTGTGTTTTATTTAAATATTAAACTAATTTTAATACTTACAAGTTTCCTAAAAATTTTCTTAAATAATACCGAAAATAAAAAAAAGTAAGCAAGGCAATAACATGACATGTTATGTTCCTAAGCGGTCACCCATCCAAAGTATGACCCCGGTAGACACTGCTTGACTCCCGTTTTCGAGCGACAACTGGTGTAGCCAGTGTGCTATGGCCGTAAAATTCATACTAAAGTGAATTATTTTGACAGATTATATCTACAAATAATATTAAGATTGCCTTTTAATCTTCTTATCATCATATTTTAATATTTATTATCCTATATCCGACGAAGACAAATTCAAAGACACAAAAATTATATAATATATATTTTTTTCACACTTTATTTGCACTGATACATACGTAAATTCAAAGATTTAGCAACTAGCACATTTTTATAAAAATTCACTCTCAACATTTTTCCCAATTGCACCTAAAGAAGTATAACTTCAAAAACATGAACTAACATTCAATTCTACACAAAAAGGTACCTAGTCTTCTTTCGCATAAAAAAAGTACACCGTTTTCGAAATAAACGTATTTTATTAATGATGCATGTCTCTATTTAATTTTTTGCAAAACAAGTATGCTTTGAACTTAATGACAACGTCAAGGCGTAACTACGAATTTATTTATTATTAGTTGTCAAAGGTAACTACGAATTTATTTATTATTAGTTGTCAAAGTGCAGTGCGAGTCATTATTTGTCAAAGTGCTATTAAGTTTTTTATAAACCACTTAAGATAAAGTGTTACAGAAGATCCAGAAACCAGTACAAGGCTTGTTTCTGCGGCAACTGGTATAAGCAAATCTACGGTGTCAAAAATAATACGGACAGAAAATCTGTATCCGTATCGTTTTACTCCAGTACAGAATCTTTTACCACAGGATTTTCCAGCAAGGCTCCGATTTAGTCCGTTTATGATGGGACGGCATTTAGACGATCCAATGTTTTATAATAAAATTTTATTTACCGATGAAGCCACATTTACTAGGAGGGGTGTATTTAACTGGCGCAATAGCCATACCTACGCGACGGAAAATCCTCATGCATTTCAAGAACATCATTTTCAACACGAGTTTTCCATAAATATCTGGTGTGGCATATTTGGGGATTGTATTGTAGGACCATTCAAATTACCAACTAGGCTTGACGGAGTAACGTTTTTTGAGAAAAGATTTACCAACTCTTTTAGAAGACATACCTCTAAATTTGAGACGGAACTCTTGGTACATGCATGATGGTGCACCACCACATTATAGCCTAGAAGTTAGAAATTATCTAGATGAAATTTATCCTCAAAGGTGGATTGGTAGAGGTAGTGTATACCCATGGCCAGCACGCAGTCCCGAACTAAATCCCCTAGACTTTCACTTGTGGGGCTACCTAAAGTCACTTGTTTATAAAAAAATAAATAACCGTCAAGAGTTATGGCAAAATATTGTAGAGGGAGTTAACGTAATTAGGGCCCAAAGAAACTCATTATTTAAAATAAGACAAAACTTACAAAAAAGATTTAGATTATGTAGTTTATCTAATGGTGCACATTTTGAACACTTATTGTATTTTTCTTTCGTTTCATTTTGAATTATTCACTTTGTTAATTGTTTTTTATTCACTTCATTGTTTAATTTAATTTCTGATTTTTTTAAAATTTGTTACTGGATCAAAGGTTTAATAAAAATAATTGTTTGAATCATATGCATTTTGTTTGCAAAAATTATCTACTACTAATACATTTAATATTCACTTTTATTTAAGACCTTTTGAATAATGTTTGAATTTACATAAGTTTTTGTAAAATTTTTTTATTTTATGCACGTCTCTAAAAAATACGTTTATTTCGAAAACGGTGTACTTTTTTGATTTGAAACAAGAATACCTTTTTTGTGTAGAATTAAATGTTATTTCATGTTTTTTTCCTAGACTGTTTATACAGGGCGGGAAAAAAAATTATGGCCCCATTAATGAACCAATGTTATAGTAGGTGGCGCCACCTAGTGTCATCGGTAAAACTAATATCATGTTCTTATTAAGCATACTAAATAATAGCAAGATACCAAATTTTACTTAAATCGGTTGAATCACCCTGTAGAACGAAAACTAGCAACATATTGCCTAAGCAATTTGAGCTCAAACGCTTTATTTTGATGTCAGCTATCACCCATATTAGCTAATGTCCAATTAATTATGGGACACCCTGTATTATGTTACATTGAAATTGGAACGTCTAATTAAATCATCAGCGTAAGCCAGTGTGGGCCTGGTTCAAGTAGTTTAAATTCTCATGTTACTGTATATGGTCCCGTATTTTTTTCTTTTAGTTTAAGTCTTTAAAGCAATAGATTCAAAAGTCACATCGCCATAACTAAAGTCATCCTTCGTAGAGAAGATGGTAGGTACCTGAAAAGAAAGAAGCGACTGATACGTTTAAGAGGCATTTTTGCAGTTACCCAGTTAAAGAGTAGAATAGAAGATTATATCACAAACTGGACATAGACGTTAATGATACATAATTTGGTTTTCACAAAGGCCTAGGAACGCGTGAAGCACTTTTTTCACTTAATATACTGATACAAAGATGCCTGGACGTCAATCAAGATATATACGCATGTTTTATTGACTATAATAAAGCATTCGATAAAGTAAGACATAAACAATTAATGAATGTCCTGAAATCAAAGAAGATTGACTACAACGACCTCAGGATCATATCAAATTTATACTATAAACAGCGAGCAAAAGTACGTGTTAACGAACAGCTGTCAGAAGAAATTGAAATTAGACGTGGAGTGAGACAGGGGTGCATATTGTCGCCAATTTTTTTTATACCTACTCCGAAGAGATCCTGAAAAAGCTCTTGAGGATGAAACAGCTGGAATAAAGGTAAATGTGCGCAAGACACTGTGATCTTAGCCGAAAATATAGAAGATCTTCAGAGACTGGTGACCAGAATAGCGGAGTATGGAAACGAGTACGGTCTAACAATGAACGTCAAGAAGACGAAATTTAAGAGAATATCGAAAACTAGAAGAAATAACGAGAATGTTCTAATAAACGGAACCAACGTCGTACAAGTGGGCAAATATGCATATCTGGGAACAATGACTAACTCCACAAATGATTACATTCAGGAGATCAAAATCAGAATAAAAAAAGCTAGAGCAAATTTCAACAAAATGAGAAGAGTTCTATGTACCAGGGATTTAAAACTGGAACTAAGAGTTAGGTTGGCGGTGTGCTATGTTTTTTCGACTTTGTTTTATGGAATGGAATCTTGGACCTTGAATGCGACATCAATGCAAAAATTGGAATCATTCGAGCTGTGGGTGTATAGAAGAATTCTGAAAATATCGTGGACAGAACATGTCACAAACAAAGAGGTTCTGAGAATGATGAATAAAGAAATAGAAATTTTAAATACAATTAAAACAAGAAACTTGGCATATCTCGGACATATAACTGATTATACAGGGAAAGATCCAAGGAAAGCGAAGCATAGGGAGGCGTAGAATGTCATGGCTGCGCAACCTGGGAGAGTGGTACGGATGTACATCAAACGAACTTTTCAGAGCAGCCATCTCAAAAGACCGAATAGCTATGATGATTGCCGACCTCTGCCGCGGAGATGGCACTTTAAGAAGTTAAAGAAGTGCTTCAAAATTATTTAATATTAATGGATATCTCAACTATAATATTATATTATTTAGTTTTTTATATTTTTCAAGTCTAAAATGTGCTAAAACTCTTCGTTTCCTTTTTGTGTTACAAAAAATAATGTATCTTCATCCTAAGTTACTTTTAGGTATATAAGAAAAAGTGTCGTATTTATTGAGTTAAGTAACAAATTTTCATGATGAAAACTCTAAATAAAACATTTCATAGTCCACTATTAACCTAATATCTCACAACATTGAATATTTACTACCGAAATTCGATCAAATTCCTACGTCTTTGTTAAAAATAATTAGACGTTATACAATGAAACATGGAGAACGATATAGAAGCAGACAGAGCCAGAAGAGAAAAGACAGTCATTTTCATCCTCATTTGAGTCCGTGGCATTGATTGAGGCTTTCATTATGACGGACAGAGAGCGTCAATATTGCTCCTATCTATCTCATGTCAGGGTAGGCGTCGTAAACAGTTTTAACGGGAACCGTAATGTCCAACTTGGAAAAAGATTAATGTTAAACGACTATTTATTAAACGAGAAGTCGACGTCAATGGAAACTTTTATACTTAGTCAGTGTTTCAAACTAATATCTGAATGTTTTACTCATATATTTAAATTGTGTTTACACACAATTATTTAGTAATTTATATATATATATATATATATATATATATATATATATATATATATACAAACAACACAGTTTATTAGGGTTGCAGTCAGAAAATTGGCCGGGATGTTAATGAAACACAAGAGTTAAAATACACCAGTAAAAGATGACAAACTAAATTTTTTCTATCTGTACCTAAATTTTAAAGAATTTTAAAATGTATTTTGTCCACTATTTTATATATGTGTTATTAATGTTGGGTGTCTATGCTTTTACAAATAATCTCAACGACTAGTAAGTTGCACTGAAGATTTGTGATATTTTATAAATATTTACATTTTTTTTCTTATTACAGTGTCTTGAAAAAGGAATAAAACCATTCCGAAAGCTAGACAAAAAGTCATAAGAGTGTTTCATTAACATCCCGGCCAATTTTCTCACTGCAACCCTAATAAACTGTGTTGTCTAGTTATATTGAGTCACCAATATCCAGTATTTCTTGTATATACAGAGATGAGTGCCTTAAGAACCGGCAAAATAACGCAAAAGATAGAAAACATAATACGTTGTGAAATAAAAAGAGATGAAAGTAGTAGAGGTGAGAAATTATCGATATTAACCTATAATTTACTTTACATTACATTAGAATTATCGAAAATTTCCCACCTTTAGACGTTAGCTTATGAGCTGGTTGACTTCAGTCATAGTAATACGTATCACGTAATGTAAGTAAAAACAGTTCAAGTAGGAGTATTTTTTTTATCCAAAATTAAAGTATTGATCAATAATAAACTATGATTTGAGACGTCGCATACACTCTTCTCAATACAGCATTATCATAGCTTGTTATTCTTTATTCGTCAACACAGAATTAGTTATCAAATTACTACTAATTAAACTGTTTACTTACATTTGCTGTATTGCCTTCAATCAGTTTTTACTTTATGCGAAATTTAAAAAATGTAAATGTTCGATGTCATACTTGTAATATTATGACTGAAGTCAACTAGCTCATAAGCTAACCTCTAAAGGTGGGAAACTATCGATAGTCCTAATGTAATTTAATGTAAATTAGAGGTTTCTATCGATAATTTCCCACCTCTACTACTTTCATCTCTTTTTATTTCACAACGTATTATGTTTTATATCTTTTGCGTTATTTTGCCGGTTCTTAAGGCACTCATCACTGTATATATATATATATATATATATATATATATATATATATATATATATATATATATATATATATATTTCTGACTATTTAGTCGTCGTCAGTATGGTTAAGTTAGAAAATGATCAAATTGACTTGGAAAGGAAAAGCATTTACAGAAGCCATGCGACCAATTGATTGTGGGAGTACTGTCAGAAGTCCCTGCATTCCAGCCTGGTGACTCTGCAACACAGCCATGGAAGAAGCTACGGCTATCTGAGGAAAGGATCACTCAGGAACAATGTTACAAATTGTGGCAATAATGTCAAAAAACCGTACAGTTCTAGAGCTACAACTAATACAGTCAGGGAGGATTGCGCTGCTTGAGAAAAGAAAAGAAAAAAAGTTAAAAAAAAGGGTTTTGTAGTCGGAACTGTAGACTAGCTAGTCATAGACTAGCTAGAGAACACATGATAGTTCTCTACTGGTCGCGGTCATCTGTTACATGTACTGCCTCATGTACTGTTTGTTGAGAAGCTTTTTCTTAATGTCTGCCTATCACTGTAAAGATCTGCCGCGTTAGCGTTGACTCTGAGGTCTTCTTTGAACCACCAACCGCTCCATTTTGTAATCACTTCGATGGATATGACACAAGAACTATAAAATTCTCGAGTAAATAGTGTCAGAGAGACCCTGATTAAGTATAATTTCATCTAGAACCGAGATACTGGTAAGGCGAGCCGTCCTTGCAATTTGGAGCAATGGTTTCCATGTCCACATTTTAAAAGCGTCTATGAGTCGTCTATCTGATTCTTTGACAGTCCGAGTCTTTAAACTTAAAGTGGTTTCTCGTATTCCAAACGCCATCGTTTTCTGTCATTCCAGCCTTTTTCGTGGAAACCTCTACTTTACATTTCGGCGCAAAGTTTTAATTTCAATTTTTCCACTGCCTTCCTCGTTTGTTTTTTTTTTGTTAAAGTCCATTTCCAAACTTTTAACGGTATTCTTTCTTCATTCATACGTTGCAGATGTCTACATCATTTCAACTACTTTTCAGCTATGCTGACTTCTATTTTTCCTCCCAACATTTTCTCCAGTACATCTTTTCGGTTGAGAGAAGAAAGACAGCATGACCTGGAGGCACACCTAGAGAACTGGTAAAATATGTTTCATTACAGCTATTTAAAAAATAGCGGATATTTTTAATAAATGTTCTTACGAATGAAGAAAAGCATCCTAATATATTGGCAGGTAAAAGAGACTGTATGATGCAGTTTTAAAAGAAAGAATTGACAAATATTTTACAGGTAAAGCCCACCAGTTTTTTTGCACTAGTACATCCTATTTGGATAATACATTCGTACTACATCAGCTGGTAACAAAAATTTGGCACAAATTTATAAACTTACCCACATATGTTTATAGGGCTGAAGAGAGCGTACAACAGTAAACTAATTAATAACTTATTTGAGGTGCTTCAGAAATCTAGTTTAAATAATTTATATATAAACCCCCGCAGAAGATATATAAGAAACCGATTAGAAGCATTAAAATGGAAGACAATCTATCACAACCATTTGAAGCACAAGATTTAAAACAAGGATGTTGTTTTTCTGCTATCCTGTTTAAAATCTAGACCCAAACAGCTCTGGAGGTATAGAGAAAGATGTGTTCGAAATTGGGTATTTAAATAGAAGAAGACTGTCTATATACCTCACCGTTTGCAGATGACAAGGTAGGAATAGCAAATGATGAGGATAACATGGCATTTATAACCAGAAAGCTAATCGAAGAGTATAGCAAATGCAAGTTAAAGATAAACATAGAAAAAAACGGAGCATCTTGTAGTTGGTGGATAGCCAGAAGACATTGTACAAAAAAGGGTGTAGATATGTGAAATTATTAATATTATTTCAGTTTATGAGGACTGTATTAAGTAGGGCTGGTTAATAATAATTAGGATAGGTAGTAAAGGGTATTACAGATAAGAGGCAAATCAAGTTTAAAAAAGTCTTACCAATACTGCTGCTACACACACACACTCGTGGTATTTACAGGCTTTCACTTGCGGTTGTTCTTATATATCTGGGAAATCATATAACTGAAGATGGTAGCAGCGAATTGGATATAAGTAAAAGAATTATATAAAGTCATACAACAGTGAAGAATGAGAAATATAGTCTTTTGCAGGTCATCATGCAGGTTAGAGTCGATGGCAAAAAGGGAATACGTAGAAAGAGGAAGTCATGGCTGCGAAATATTCGGGACTGGACAAACATGACTGTAGACGAATTATTCCACGTTCCAAAGTGGTAGTTTAACCCTGTGGTCCAAAAATAAAACGTTGTCAAAAAACTAGACTTATTTCGGAGCATAGTGGAAATAGCAAAAATGAATAAGTATAGACTTAAAGTGCTAAAAATGGATTTTCTAAAAAAGTCAAAAAAAGAAACTCAAAAGTAAAAAATACCATTAAAGACAGAATTGCCATCTAGTTAATTAATTTGGTATGGACACGTAAAACGAATGATCAATGAATGATGGCCCAAAAAGATCTTGGCGTATATTCCATCAAATAGAACGAAAACGAGGTAGGCCCCGAAAAATTTGAACCATGGATTTCAAAAGATGGAAGAAAACGACTGGCAAGACCGATGATCGTAGAGATTGACGTACAAAAAGCAGTATGAACTGTAGGACCGCTGATACAAATTTTATTTAAAAAATTGATTTCGTGCGCGTAACTGTCTCACTCAAAATCTCACTTACATTTTTTGTTTGAAATATTTTTTTACAGATTCTTTGGAAATCGATGTTTTCCGTTGTCCTCCCTACAAGTGGGGTTTTAGGTGGAAACCCTTTTTACCTTCTTTTTAGTGTCCCAAAATTGACATTCTCAGCTAAATTTATCTTATTCGTATGACTTTTAGAGGTTCAGTCGCATTTTCGTCTGACGACTAGAGTATTCTTTCGTTTTTGGATAATTTGTTTTATAATAAAAAAAATTGTCATTAATATACCTTCCTATTGGACACCGTGTTGGTTTTTTCCTATAATATTAAGTTATAGCCGTTAAATGAACTACAATTTCGCCATTTCCCTTCGTTTGCTGGATTTCCGAATAACTTTTTCACACAAAAACAACCTACGAAATAAATTAAACAGTTTCTAACTCACAGACAGTTTATCTAACCGTAGTCTCTTCGTCGCAGCATCTATATGGTAATTAGGGCACAATTATGCGGCATATGTCTCTATTATCAGGACAGTGGACCCTTGTACCTTGTCTCAGGTGCAACTGATTTACGATCCCGAGTCGGCTCGTCCCGTCCATCATTCGGGTGAGTGATAGCGTGACGTGTGCACATCCTGCCTGAGGCACAATTCGCCGTCCGTCGCTCGTGTACTCCACACTACATTATTCAAGACATACGTTACAGTTCGATGTCTGATCTGGTTGTCCCCGGTGTGTTCCTTGATTTGTGACTTGGTTAGACGTATATCATATCGGTACAGATTTCACTATAATTAACTCGAATCTATGTATAGAGGTGAGTGATTGGAACAACAGCCAGGAAATTGGTCTTAGGTGTGGATTAAACTATCAAAACAATGAGGAGTGTTTGTTGTGTGACAAATTTCTACATAGTGGAACTCGATAATACTAAATACTCTAAATTTGGGATTAAAACTACAGTTGGTTGTACTAAAAATTCCATATTTTTGTTTTTAAGTTTCGATTTCCAATCCGGGAATGGTTTTCTAAGAAAAAATAATAAATTCAACTCTATTCAAAAAGTCTGTCACGTTTTCTCCATCATAAAAAAGAATAATGCAGATTACTTTATAAAACCAAACCAGAAAAAAGTGCAACATTGACATGAGCCCAACAGACAAAAACATTGCAAATTATGGAAAAAGCTCAATATCAGAAGAAAATTCAAGTATTATGTTCAGTATTATGTGCAAATGTTCGTTTGGTAGAATATCTAGAAAAACATAAAATACTTCACTGTAATCAATATGGCTTTATAAAAAAAGGTAGCACTACACTAGCTATACAGAAAATTGTGAGAGATATAGTTGATGGCTTGGAGGAAGGTCATTTTATGTCTTTGACATTGTGTGACTTATCCAAAGCTTTTAACTGTGTTTTTCATAAATTACACTCTTAATCTATTTAGATCATACTTAACAAATAGAAGACAGGTAGTTTTTCTTAATAACAGCTATTCTGAGTTTAACACTGTCGAATATGGGGTTCCTCAAGGTTCAATATTAGGACCTACTTTGTTTCTTATTTATCTGAACGATTTATTTCACTATACTTTTCCTATAAAGTGTGTTTGCTTCGCCGATGATACAAGTCTCATTAACACTGATATTAATCAGCATAATTTAAAAATTAAAATAGATAGTGATACCCAGAAAGCAAATAACTAGTTTGTACATAATGGGCTGAAACTAAGTGAAGAAAAAAATCAAAATTTGATTTTTAGTTCCGATTGGAAGTATATCTCAAGAAATAGTGTTAAACTATTAGGAATCTTTCTAGATGATAATTTGGATTGGAGTGCTCATACAGATTACTTAAGTTCTAGACTTGGTACAAGTATATTTTTAACACGCAACTTAGTTTATATGGGAACTATATAACTGATAGGAAGACTAAGATGGGTAGGACATCTAGCAAGATCACAACAGAACAACCCTCCTAGAAGAATCCTTATGTCACAACCTGTGGGAAGTAGAAGTAGGGGTAGACCAAAACTGAGATGGAGGGATGGTGTAGATGAGGATGGTAGAAAAATAGGCGCAGCAAACTGGCAACAGTTGGCAATGGATAGAACTGACGGGCGTAATAGACTTGGAACGGTTGAGGCTCTTTTATAGGGCTGTAGCACCAATGATGATGATGACTTCGTTTATATGATTCCTAAAAGTACCCTAAGCATGTGCTACTCTGCACTACTCCAAAGCCATTTATAGTACGGAATTGTAATGATTAAATTCGCAAAAATTTTATATGTTTGTATGTAAAAATGTTCACTATTCCTTTGACTTGTCCAAAACTAAACTATTTTTGAATATTCACTAAATAAATTCTATTCTATTCTATTCAAATCAAGCAGACACAAGCTACAGAAATACTCGAATAAATCTTTTTCAAACAAAACATCTTCTTTTTCTAGAGCCTTCTACTATCGAAGATCGACAATTTTTTTGCAAATTTTTTAGGATCTACCTTAGCAAATCGTTTAAGCCCAAGCCTATCCAATCTCGTATGTTTTTAAATCAGGAGCAGTGTCTAAAAGGCGCTAAAATTAATGAAATCATACTGAACATAACATCTATTACACCGATGATACTGTAATCATGACGGGGAGTGCGGAGCAACTTTGGAATTAGGTGAAAACATTGACAAAAGCGAAAACAAATGTCTTGCAATGCAATGCAAAAACACATCAAAAACCAGTTATTACTTAACAAATTCTATAACAACTGGATTCATAAAATGTACCAGATCCTCTTCAATGTGAAACTTGGTGAAACTTTCCTGTAAAACTATTTACTCGGCTCAACACAGAGACGCTATCGATAATTCTCACTTTTGTACGGCTGTAAAACTTTGGTGTTAAAAAGGAAGCATAACAAAGTACCAAGATTTTGAAGTATGTATGTATTGCAGAATGCTACGTACCTACGTAGCAGAATAACCATAATGAGGTATAATGAATATGAGCAGCTGCAGTTCTCAATAAAAGGCAGAAGAAACATCGTGAATCAGACACATTAAATAATGGAAAAGCAAGACGGAAATTTATTTAGCCTCCAATAGAGAAACCCCAGGATATCGCCCCTAAAAGAAAGAAGTATCACCTTGTTGTTAACTGAATGGCTTCCGCCAGTAACGTTTTAAGCGATTTTTCTTGTTATCTAGCGTCTTCCCACCACTTTTCGGACCTTTTCGCGCAGTAAAGTTCTAAGCGCCTGAAGATGTCTACACCGCAGTGTGATAGTTTGACACACTCTGATATAAATCGGTTAAACCGAAGTAAAAGCATGAAACTTAACGTCGCTAACTGGTCTAGAAACGTGCGTAAGGTTTCTAGAAATGAAGGGGAACCTTATTTAACAGTGAAGAAGAAGCATAACTCAGGAGAACTTCCTCCACATGAGGTGACTGCAGTAGGGTTATAAGCGCCATGTTTCATAGTATTGTGCATTTATTTTAAGTTTTCAGTTTTCGCTTTTAAAACAGCATTATTTAACTTAAGCTTTACACCTCAAGTCAAAACTCTAAAACAGTTACACACATTTTTAATTTTAACCAATAAATAACCTCTTTTGGGACGAATGTTTCATAATTTGTTTGGGTTTCAGGGTAGAGTCTGCAGCTACCGAAACCAGTGTGGGGACATTCAGGATGAAGACAAAGTAGCTTTGTTCCAGGAATTTTACAAACTGCGCTACAATGGCAAGTCATCGTATCTAACTGAGGTTTGCATTAAGATTGGTGAAGTGAAGCAGGGACGGGTGAGTGAAGATGTTTCGATAAAACAGTATTTTGTAGAGTATTACATTGAAACTAATGGCTCTTTACTTAGAATTTGCGGAAATGTACAGAACTGTAGTTCATATCTTTCGAATAACCCCTTACTCGGACTTAATCCAACTTGCAACAACGCTCCTACCTCTTTTCCCTCGCTGCAACACTGCGCTGTCCAAAATTTTACCCTGCGAAAGATTGCACACAAAGCTCTCTCTTACGTTTTAACTGTCGAACGAAGCAGCCACACCGGTGAATCATCCGATCGGGTATTAACTACTGTAAGTTGTGATATTTCTTATAAAAAGGTACAGAGCAAATAAATGATAATTGTATCATCTAAAGTACAAGTTTATAATTGTAATACATTTCTACTGAGTAAGAGTAGTTTATTTAAATCCATACAACAAAAAGAACCACCGCTTAATGGAAATACACCAAAAGCCGAAGGAATAATCTAAAATAATTAGTCTAATTACTTGTACCCAGCCGAAATATTTATTCAGCTACACTACACTAACAACTACGACGGTGTTAGAGAACTCTTCCCGTTCCACCCCTCGTAGAGTTCAGATGTTGGTAGAAAAAATTAAGTTCAGGAAACCACTGAATGATGGTCGTGGGACCCATAGTAATCGACCAAACCGCAAACTACTTTATATATAAAATGTGGAACCTTTTTAAGGAAAAGTACTCTGATACAGGTTAATTTACAGTTAATTCACATTACCATCGGGACATTTTCAACACAAAATTTAATTTAAGATTTGGTGTCCCTCGAACAGATATTCGTAAACAATGCGACTCTTTTTTTATAAAATGAAGTCAACAACTAACGATTACAGTACATTTACATCATGCTAGAGTTGACAGTGCATACACAACTCAGCAAATGACAAAAAGATAGGTGAAGTTAACAAAGACACTATTTTACTTTATTCTGTATTGCCCAACTCTGATTTATGAAGATGTCTTTTACCAAAGGCAGCTATCGTGCTACAACCTGTGTGTCCATGACCAGGGTAACAACAGAGCAATGATGTTTCTTTGGGACGAAACTAAAGGAAAGCAAGGCTCTGCAGAAATTTAGAATATCTACTGAAAATTTAAAAGATCCTAGCAATATTGAACACTCTCTAAGAACAGTAAACTTTCGAATAATTCATTTTGCGTGGTTCAATCTGACACATGATGATCCAACTTCATTGCGAGCTAGAACCTCTCACAACATCCTTCAGCCATGGAATACTCACTGCCTTGCAAAGAAAGCAGCAAGAAGAAGGAACGTAAACCTCCCTCCAGTAAAAGTCGCAACAGTTCGAAGACGTTTTGAAGGATAACTTCCAATAAAAAAGGAAAAAAAGAGGGATATCATGTTAATGATGACATTTGTGCCTGATGAATTCAGGCACAAATTTTATTAAAATATAGCTGTTTATGACCAGGACTAACAAGTTAGTTTTTAACATGTAAAGATGTTGATTATTTCATGCAATAACATTTCAACTGGCATTATTCCCATTTGAAAGATTGATCCCCAACAGTTGACCAAGACTGATAGATCTTTAATCAAACTGTTCGAGCAAAATTTAAGTTAGATTATAATGTAAGTTGAATATCTCGATATTTGAATCTTAGTGCTTGTTGTTTCCGAGGTTAGTTCTTGTTTGTCGACAATCATCGTTGAATAAATTTCCCCGTGTAAACAAAACAATCAGTAATTTTTAATTTATTTATTAGTGTAGTTGTGTGATGATGTATTTCCTTGTATCGACTGTTTTTTTCTCCCGGCCACTGACGAACCACCTCGACCGTAGTCGACGTTGTCGGTGGCAGATTGTTAGGGAAAAGAATTCGGAGCAGAGATAAAGGTTTTTTCTTGCTGATCTGTGACATTTGCTTAGCCGCAAATCTTCTGCAGTCAGCGAGTAAGACAGCAACCTGAGTGATTTACGTCCTTGGTAGGGCCGTTTTGTTTCCCATAATGTTTCCACAAGAATTCGCTACTGGCGTGTCTCTCACATCAGTGGCGTAGCGCCAGCGGATTCCGAATGCCTGCAGGGAACTATCGATGAAGAAATGTGCACGAAAAGGAGAATAGTTTCGTAAAATGAATAAATATTTCTCTAATCGTGTTCTTGCTGTTGATTATGCAGAACAATATTTGTATAACATTCTGTTGTATGAAATCAGTTAGGAATTTATAGTGGTAATAAATATGTGAGCATTTTTATTCCTTTGTATAGATAATATACCTTTGTATTATAGGCAGAGATTTAAACAGCCCTAGTATCAAATACTAATGAATTTAACCTAGATGTACACGAAATTTTCGTAGATATCCAGCAATCATATAATTCGATAAAAAGAAGCAGACTATGGCTAATGATGCTCTTCTTCTTCTTCTTCATGTGCCGAGCTCGATTATCGAGCGTTGGCTATCAAATTGGCTATAGTAATTTTGTTGACGGCAGCTCGGAAAAGAGATGCAGAGGATCTGTTAAACCAATCTCTCAGGTTTCTAAGCCATGACGTTCTTCTTCGACCTGGCCCTCTTCTTCCGTCTACCTTGCCTTGTATTATTAAATGGAGTGCGATGCTACATAGGGGAATAGAATAGGAAGGAAAATAGTAGAGCTAACTCAAATATGCGTGACAGACTCATATGCATATGTAAAGATATGAAATATCGATCCCATTTAGTATAACATCAGGACTTAGACAAGGAGACCCCTTATCACCGTTACTGTTCAATTTGGCTTTTGAATTTGAGACAGCTACAAGAGACGTGAGAGAGGTGTTTTTAAAACTCGAGGAGAAAACAGATATTCTGGGCCTTCGAATAAGTGAAGAGAAGATGAAATACGCTGGTAACAAAAATCCAAGACCAAAAGTTACGCAGAACATTACTATTATTGACCCCAACTTATAAGTGGTAAGAGTTAAAATATCTGGAGGTGGTAACCATATAGAAAAAGAGGTCTTAGCAAGGATAGCTGCGAGGAATAGAGCATTATATCCTCATCATAATTATTAAGATCAAAGTTGCTAAAAAGACAATCTAAATTAAGACTTTACGGGTCAAATATTTGCCCAGTTGTTACATATGGAAGTGAAACATGGATTCTATATTAGCGAAAAATATAAACTGCTGGTATTTGAAAAAAAAAAATGTTCTCAGAATGATATTTGGCCCTCAAAGAGATAAATTAAAAGGTGAGTGGAGAAGGCTCCGCAGCGCTGAATTGGTGACTCTGCTGAAAATATCGCCATACATATAAAATCTAACCAGATAAGATGGGCAGGTCATGTGGTAAGATTAAAGAAAGACAGAGTGCTAAAGACAGTGTTTTTGGAGAGACCAGACGGTAGAAGATTAGTAAGCCGTCCCAGAACAAGCTAAAAGGATGATGTTGTAGCCGATTTATCCAGGATTTGGGTACAACCATGGATTATAGAAGCGCAAGATCGTAGAAGATGGAGGGCTATAGAAGGAAGAAGAAGAACGTAATATTCAAACTAATAAAGGACTTCTGAGAAGACTACTGGCGAAGCATAAAAGTAGTCAGAGAATCACGCGAGAATGAAAGAGCTGATGAAGTTGGTAAGAGGATCAACTATCAAATATTTCCTCCTGAGCCTGACTTAAAAGTGTAAAAAGTACTGTCGTCCGCGAACGGAAAAGAGCTTGAAGAGGCAAAAGTACTACTAAAAAGGACCAGGAATCAGTTCAGAATCATAACAGCAGGCTTCCTTTCTTGGCTGGTCAAGGGACACCTGCACACAATGAGGCTGTTTCATGAAGACTGCCGACTCTGTGGCATATAACATGAAGCAGCCTGCACTTTTAGGAGACTACCATGGTCTTCTTGAAAATATCCACTCTAAGCCACCAACAAATAAAGATGAAAATGTTAAAGAGCAGAACCAGAAACCAATAGATCACTGCATACTTGACAAACTATTCCGGAACCATTAATCTAAACACAGAGCAAATACTCAAATATGTAGTTAAACCACATGAAACTCCAGTTTACTTTAGATTGTCTGTTGACAATACAACTTTAAAATGGAAGAAAATTATCTCAAAACGAGATCCCATTGGTATAAAAAAACATGCAACCAACCATAACATTTTTTAAAGTCTGGTTCACCTTACCCATTGAAGTACTTGGCAAAAGGGGACCGGGATGCCGTCACATCTCGTGGCTGAAAACCTCCGTAGAATGCTCACCAAATTCATGACAGCCTTGAGAAGGTATTGAAGAAGAAGAAATCGAAGAATCCAGAAGTAGGAAATTCCTCATACTTAGGTTTACTGTCCCGTTCTAGATACTTCGAGTGAAGTGGTATCGACCCACGGTTCGTAGACTTACTACGGTTGCCTCTTCCAACTGGGGTGGGGATGCTTGAGTTACGTCACCAGAGTACACAAGAATACAAAACCCATTTATTATCACAGTTTGTTCGTGGTAATTATCTTTCAGTTTATTATTTGCTTTATTATTTATCGTTTCTTAAATATCTCAGTTTACTTTATATTTTTGTATTTGAAATTTTGGTGTTGTTTTCTATAAAAACTTATTTTGAATTATCGAAGAAACGTTATTTATTGTAGTTGTACATCGTACCTATTGTCTTCGTATCTTTTTATAAGGTAGGTATAACGTAATAATAATGTTGATGAAATTTTAGAATGCCAAGCACAGGTTGTAGTATGTAGGAAAGATATTAAAAAAATGGAAAAAATAGTTATGTAATTCGGTAATTCATTCAATAGTTAATCCAGTATTGATGAAAATTTAGTATACGCGACAAATTTTCAGTGTAAAATGGAGATTGAAGTCCTAGATTTACGTAAATCCTGCATTAAAATTGTATAAAAAACGTTAAGATTTTAAGTACCAAACCCGCTACTTATTAACAGTTTTCCATAATTAGGTATTATAATCCACTAGACATCTTTATTTCATAACTATCTTTACTATTTTCCACACATCAAAGACATAAAAACGACGATTAACAATGTTAAGATTCAAATTACTGCTCTCGTGGCGTAATTTCGGACTTAATGTTCATTGGTTAGTCGGAAGAGGCAACCGTAGTAAGTCTACGAACCGTGGTATCGACCAGTACTCGACTGACGTCTCGTGATTTAACTGTCAAAATTTAATTCGCGAAAATTGCCAGGCAACAAACTTTCATACCAGTCAAAAATATTGTCGGCAAAATGTTCTCTCTTATAATACTTATTATATACGATTATATCTACACTAGATTTTAAGATTTTGTAAAAAAAATTATATAATAGTCAACAGAATGAATCAATTTTTGTTACAAAATCGCTTGCATCTTTTTGCGCCGACCGCAAACTTCGGAAGTTTAATACCAAACCGGTTTTTCTACCTCTCGAGGAAGTGCATCTTCCCTTCGTCCCTTGACGGAATGGAAGGGGTGGAGTAGAGCGGAGAAAAAACATAAAACCCGCTCGTATTTTCCGGTGATCCCAATTTATCCTGATAGTTGTGTGAAAATGGCGGTACGTGTCGAAGAAGAGTCGAGGACCTCGGAGTTTGATGGCTACGGACTCGATAAATGTTAATACCTCAATATGCAGTATATTTACCGAGGGTGTCGGGGGAGAAAACGAAAATATCGACGACGGCGACGATCCGGCCTTCACCGTGCCCGAACTTCATTATCTGAAACTCTTTTCTATTCTGGCTGTAGTTCTAATGGCCAATTTAAATTCGGATCTTTTGGATATCAGTCAACTATTAGACATTTTGCACTAAAGGTCGACGATGGTGTAGGTAATAAAAAATTAATACCACATTTTTTTTCTATTATGCAAACTGCGAATAACTGTACTATTTTTTTAACACATTACGAGCCCGTTTTCATATCAGTTGACCCAACGTTATATTGATAAGGAAATTAAATTTGCAACTATAAAATTTTAGAAGTTTTAATGCATCCAACAACATTTTTGAATTTCCTAATTATAGAAAATATTTCATAACGTAATGAAAACTATTGATTATCACTGAGTTATATCCCCTTTATTGTTAATGTCATCCACAGTTCTTCGAGGCATAGTTTTTACCAAGTTCTGACAAAATTCTAATGTAAACAAATCCCATATTTCTTGTAATTTTTCCTTAAGTTCGTTGGCCGACCTGGCAGGATGTTTAATTGAAGCTTTTTTCTTCAATCCATTTTAAACTCTTTTTTAAGGTATGACAACCTGAGTCCTTCTGTTGGAAGACAAAATCTTCCGCTGATGTTAAACGGTGTTCCATAATCGGTAAAAGAGCTTCTTCTAAAATATTCAAATATTTGTCCGTGTTTACAATCCCATCGATAAAATGTTTTCACACCTTTAGACGACATGCTGTCCAGGGCCGTTCCTGGCGGGTATGCAATGAATGCCCCGCACGCAGGCGCTAAATTTTAGGGGCGCCAAATATGTGGTCACCATTACAAAAATATTCTTACTTCTAAAACAAAAAAAGTCAGTGTTCAGTACTTCCCCGGTAAGCGATAAAGCAATCACTTCATCCGATTGCTATAACCTATTACAATACCAAAATTACTAATTAAATTACCACCCTAAAATTTTATTAGTGTCAGCACACGAAGCGCCGTCTAATGCCGCTCGCCGCGTTTGAGTAAAGAATGTACTATTGATAAAGAGCAACAAAAATATGATGAAATTGAAAAACAGCGATGGTGTGGAATCATTAAAAGAATGATTTGTATTGTGCAGTATTTACCTGGCCAAAATTTAGCTTTTAGGGGTGACAGTACGAATTTTTATGAGACTAATAATGGCAATTTTTTGAAATTAGTTGAAATGATTGCTAAATTCGATCCAATTATGATAGAACACCTGAGCAATATTCGAAGGTCTAAAGGGTTGTGCCAAAATATGCCTCATTACCTGAGCAATCACTTCCAAAATGAATTAATTCATTTATTTTCAAGAAATATTCAGAAAGAAATTCTGAGTTGCCTCAGAACAGCAAAATATTACTTTATTTTAGATGAATCTCCAGATGCTAGCCATGTTGAGCAGCTGACGGTCATAATTCGCTTCGTTTATTGTTCTCCATATGAAGTCGAAATTAGAGAACACTTTCTGGGTTTTTTCAAAGTTTTAAATACTAGAGGAGAAGGGCTCTTCAATTTTTTAAAAGAAGAAGTATTATCAAAATTTGTAATAAACCTTGATGACATGAGAGGTCAGGGTTACGACAATGGAGCAAATATGTCTGGCAAGCATGTGGGCCTTCAAGCTCAAATTCTAAAAATTAATCCCAGAGCAATGTTTTTGCCTTGTTCAGCTCACACTTTTAATTTAAGTGTCAACGATGCAGCTAAAATTTCATATGAGACTAGTTTTTTTTTCAATTATTCAGGAGTTGTTTAATTTTTTTTCTGTTTCACCCTACAGATGGGACATTTTAAAAAGGAATGTACCAAACTCAACTTTAAAATCAGTAAGTGAAACACGATGGGAAAGCAGAGTCAAAGCCATTTGCCCTCTTAGGTTTCAATTCCTCGAAATTTGTAAAAGTTTACATGATTTGGTGGAAGATAATTCAAGAGATATGAACACGAAACATTCAGCAAGGTCACTATTAGACAAAATTAAAACGTTCAAATTAATTTTTTCTATTATAATTTGGCATGATGTGTTAACAAAAGTTAATATAGTAAGTAAAATGGTCCAGAATCCAAATACAACTTTAAATGAATGCCATACAGAAATAAAACATCTTATTATTTATTTCACTGAAAAAAGGTCAGACAAACATTTCGAGATTTTGAGGCTGTAGCAGAAGCAGAAAAAAGTGATGTAGAGCAAACATTTCCATTATTAAGACAAAGAAAGACGAAGCTTCAATTTTCGTATGACAAAGATGATACGGTACAGATGAAACAGTATTCGATCCAAAACAAAAATTTAAGATCAGATTTTATTTTCAAATTTTAGACACAACAATTCAATTCCTACAAAGACGGGAATAGATAAGTGCCACGATTTATTTGGATTTTTGGGTAATTTTCAAAATCTAGATTCTGATGTGATTAAAAGATCATGTATGGATTTGGATTTAGCTTTACAAATTCAACATGAAGGAAACGTATGCAAAGATATTGATGGTCTTGATTTGCATAATGAAATTCTGTCATACAAAGTTCTTAACCCAATCACAGACTCTAGCAAAATTTCGGATTCGCCCATAGATATTTTAAATTATATAAAGAAAAATTTACAATCCTTGTTTCCAAATCTATTTATAGCCTTGAGAATATTCCTGACCCTTCCAATTTCGGTGGCATCTGGCGAAAGAAGTTTTTCAAAGCTAAAGCTCATAGAAAATTATTTAAGAATGTCAATGTGCCAAGAAAATCTATCAGATTTGGCAGTCATTTCAATTGAAAATAAAATTTGTGAAGCCATTGATCACAATGAAATGATAAATGAGACTGCATCTGTGAAAGCACGACGTATCATGTTGTAATTCCAATATTTGTTATTTAATTATTTTTCACTTGGTATTTATGTATTATTTAATAAAGTTTTTTTGCATTGAGAGTATCTCCTTTCCGTTATTGTTTCATGTTATATTGCAGAATGCCTTATTAATTTGCGAATTGAGTGTTTTCTTTCTTACTGTTAACTTACATAATAATATTGTTTTAAAATGACCTTTTTTCTTCATTTAATTTTGAAAATAAAACCTTTTTTTCAAACATGGTTCGTTTTATTTTTCTTTTTACATTCATATCGTATTTTCAATCATATCACAAGAACATGTTATGATATAGGTATCTTAAAAACATAATATGGGGGCGCACAAAAAATCCTGCACGCAGGCGCTCACTACCCTAGGAACGGGCCTGATGCTGTCCCAAATCATGACGGATGCAGGAAATTTGACTTTTCTTTTTGACAGTCGGGATGGAAAGCTTAATTTTTCCTGTGAATGACGCGACTCTTGCTGTCTCCAACATACACTTCAAATCTGGAGTCGCCACTCCATTTTATTGAATCCTATTGCGACTGAGTCCAATCTTTATGCTCTTTTGACCATCTTAGTCTATTTTTCTTTTGTTGTAATGTTAAAAGTGACTTTTCCTTAGCCCCAAAATAAAATGAAATTTATTAAAAACAATTCGTACTAATTTGTAAGTACTAAATCCTAATTTGTGGGCTTCTCGGTGACATGTTGATCTAGAAGCGTGTCTTCCAATAACGTCACTCCATAAAATGCTTAACTCCATGTAATTTGCTCGTCGATTTTTCACTATAATGCATCTTAACGCCCTTTGATCTGCTTCTGTTATTTTATTTTTTCGTATATTTCTAGGTTTTGTGACGACCGGGCCTATAGTTTTGTATCTTCTGACTATATTTCTTACAGTATAGCGTGACAATTGCAACATATTAGCGATTTCCAAATTGGATTTAGAATTAAAAAATCTAATAATGATTGAACATTTTCTCATCGATAACTTTACCTCGACCCATTGTACATTCCACAAACGGCAAAAAACTTACAATACTACAAAATACATTTGACATTATCTGACAATAATATTGTTACCTCTGGATTTAACGTAATTATGAAAAAATCAACGTATTTTGGCATTAGTGAATGCATAGCCAGGGTTTAGTAATTTTTTTATTTTGAAAATATCAATAAAAATGCCACATTAATTAATATGGGAACTTATAAAGACATGCAGAGTTTAATTTGTGTATGGTAATCGACTTAAACTGTAAATTCCATAGGTGGGCCAACTGATATGGGAAGGGGCTCGTATACCTCACGAATATGAGAGGCCGTGTTCTTATTCATCCTATTTTTCTTCTTACCAATTAAAGCTTCTCTCTATCTCTCTCTACTAAAAATATACCACCAAAATATTAGCAGAGAATTAAAGTTTAGAAGTCCTTAGAAAACATATATCTCATGGTAGAAAAAATAACTGAAAAATAACAAACACAAGAGGACAAATTTCTACAAATAATTGTATATTTTGTTCTGGGTCATCCTCTTCTTTTCTGACCAATGGATTTTGTTCGGATTTGATCCAAACTGGCAACAGCGCTCCCGCTTCCTACCCCTGACCACCCTTTGGTACAGACCAAAATTGGACGATACGAAAGATTGCATAGAATTATCTCTCTTTTACGTTTAACTGTCCGAGAAGACACATCGCTCTTAAGTACAACTGCCGCATGGTGAATCATCCGATCACGTGTTAACAATAACCACTGTAAGTGATAATATTTATTATACAAGCAACGAGCAAATAAATAGTAATTATTATATTGTCTATAAACCAATTAAGGGTATACTATTTATAAATGAAATACATTTCTACTGAGCAAGAGTAGTTTATTTAATCCTAAACCGTATGTTCGGACTGGGCGTATTATTGTTTTGTAGAGTTTTATTTTTGTATTTCTCAATATAATTGTGGATTTAAGGAGGATATTGAGCCCTGTTTGCCGTACAAATTCTGCGGTTTATCTCTGCAGTAGTATTATTTTCAGTGTTAAGGAGCGCTCCCAGGTATACAAATTCGTTCACTGCTTCGATGACGTCGTTTTCTATAACAAGTGGTCGTAGGATTAGTGGTTGCGTGCTTATTTTCATATACTTCGTTTTGTCGGTGTTTATTATTAAACCAATTTTAAGCATAGGACAGGATTTGCACTGATTTATTATATATTGAACCAGTGGTTGTGATTTTTGACATAGGTATTACTTTTTCCAGAGCTAGATTCAACAGTATACAGGAGAGAGGGTCTCCCTGGCGCAGCTCGTTATTTGTTTTAACAGATTTAGACAGTTCCTCCTAAATTCGTACTCTACATTCAACTTTTTCAAGGGTTGGTTTTGTTAAATTTACCAACTGATATGGTATTCCTAGCTCATTCATTGCTTTGAGTATTTCTCTTCTATTCATAGAGTCGTAGGCTGCTTTGTAGTCTATAAATATGTTATGAGTATCAATGCCATATTTCAGTGTTTTTTCCAAATTTTTTTTCAGGATTGCAATCTGATGAATTGTCGATTTACCCTCTGAAACCAGCCTGCTATTTTCCTACTATCCGTTCTACATATGGTGCCATACGGTGACATAGTACTGTGGAAAATATTTTATACGCTGCATTTAGAAACGTGGACACTAGAAGTCATCCCAGAAGATTGGAAAGTGGGAATCATACTTCCTATGTACAAAGGGGGAGACAAACGACTCTGCAAAAATTATAGGGGCATAACAGTTTTAAATGTCATCTACAAGATATTATCAGGAATTATATATAGCCGCCTGGAATCGTTTTCGGAGGAGATTATTGGTGAATACCAATGTGGCTTCAGACCAAAGAGGTCAATTATAGACCAAATACATATGTTAAGAGGTATACATGAAAAATGTGTTGAATATAACATACCTATTTACAACTTGTATATCGATTTCAAACAGGCGTTTGATGGAGTAGATCGACAAAAGATGTTAAAGCAACTATCTATGTTAGGGATACCCAATAAGTTGGTTAAACTTATACGAATGACTCTGGAGGGTTCCAAAGCTATGGTGAGAATTGATGGAGATATGACGCAGGTCTTTGATATTGAAAATGGAGTTAGACAAGGGGATGCCTTATCAACAACACTTTTTAATCTAACTTTAGAAGCTGTTGTTAGAAAACTGGATGTAAACGGCTGTATTAATACAAGATCTATGCAAATATGCGCATATGCGGATGATGTTGCCATAATAAGCCGCAACAAAAGGGTATTGAGCGAAAAAGTCATAGAACTGAAACGAGAAGCTGCTACGTTTGGTCTATATATAAATGAAAGCAAAACAAAATATATGGAGTGCACAAAATCGAATGAACATGAGAATCTGAAGGTAGACAACCATACCTACAAATATGCCTCCACTTTTCCCTACCTAGGCTCAATAATAAATGACAACAACAACATCAGTCAAGAAATACAAGCACGGATTCTTAGCGGTAATAAGTGCTTTTATGCATACAAAGACTTAATGAAAAGTAAGTTACTGAATCGTGAGTCTAAGCTGAGAATCTACAAAACAGTAATTAGACCAGTGGTCACATATGGATGTGAAACGTGGACCCTCTCAACCACTGATGAAAATCAACTGAGAATATTTGAGAGCAAAATACTAAGGAAGATATTTGGACCAACCCAATGCAGCGATAGTTCGTGGAGAATTAAAATGAACCACGAGCTGGATGAACTAATGCAGAGCGCAGATATTGTCAGATTTGTAAAATCACAAAGACTAAACTGGCTTGGTCACCTAGAAAGAATGCCAGATAATCGAGCTGTAAAAGTAGTCCAGAGATGGAAGCCCCAAGGAAACAGAACAAGAGGAAGGCCCCGTAAAAGATGGATAGACGACGTAGAGAGGGATCTTAAAACCATGAACATCAGGCAGTGGCGAAGGAAAGTATCCGACAGGGCAGAATGGAAGAACATTGTTAAGCAGGCCAAGACTCACAAAGGGTTGTAGCGCCATTAGAAGAATCTCCTTTTTTGTGTATGGCGCAAAGTATTCCAATAATCCAATCATTGGGGAGGGATTTCTGTGTCCATATTTCTTTTACAAGCTGCTGTAATGCCATTATGGTATCATGGCCACCTTCTTTATATAATTCAGCTAAGAGATTATCTATTCCGGGTGATTTGTCTGACTAGTTTTTAACTGCATCTTTAACTTCAAGAATCGTTTTTGGTATCTCTTTCCTCTCGTCTGTTCTCCTTACCTTGTCTCTTTAGTCTTCCAGGTTTTCCCATCTATTCAGTACATCTTTCCTTGTTGTTAATAGGTCGCCATTCTGACTTCTGCATTGTCTTGTGGTTGCCTTAAATTATTTTCTATTGATCTTAACTTTCTTATAGAATGCTTTGAATTCTTTCTCTCTGTTGAGGTTTTCTATATAGTTAAGTTGCTTATTTAAGTGGTTCCGTCTTTTTTTTGTGTATTCTCTTTTCTTCTTTTCTCTTTGTCTGCTAATTCTCAGATTGTCGGGTAAACATCTTTCTGCAGGCTTCATTTGTTTCTTTTGTTGCATTCTTACACTCATCGTCAAACCAATGATTTTTACGGGCACAAATTTCTGTTCCTATTTCATCTTTTGCTGCTGCTTCAATGTTTTCCTTTATTATGGTCCAGTAGGAGTCTATATCTGTCTGGCCTTCTTCATTTACATTTTGATTCCTTAGCCTTGTGGTGATGTTTTCCGAGTACAGTTCTGAAATTGTCGCATCTCAGAAGATTTATAGCAGTGGTTGCATTATCATATATAAATTTTTAATTATAGTGCAATACTTGACAAGTTGGTGTCTACCAACTCTTAAAAATTTGCGCAAGATGGGGATAAATAAGTTTGTCTCTTTTTATATCAGTATAGTATTCTTCTTCTTCTTCTTCTTAAAATGCCATACACCAAAGTGCGTAGGCGACTATCTCATTACTAGAATTCTGTTCTTGGAGGCGTGACACAGCTCGCCTGTATTGTGTATTCCTGTCCATTCTTTAATATTCCTTAACCAGGATAATTGTTTGCGGCCGGCTCCTCTCCTACCTTCGATCTTCCCTTGTAGGATTAACTGTGGTATTTCATATTTTGCTCCTCTCAATATGTGCCCAAGGTAACCAATCTTGCGTTTTTTAATTAATTCAAAGAGTTCTCTTTCCACGCCGGCTCTCTTAAGGACGTCATTGTTTCGAACTCTATCCACCCAAGGTATGCGCATCATTCTTCTCAATGACCACATTTTAAATGCTTCAAGTTTGTTGATAGATGTTTTTTTCAAAGTCCACGTTTCCATGCCATAAAGCAAGATGGACCATATGTAACACTTGACCATTCTGTAGCAAATTTAGGTTTTGATTACATAGGAGCGGTCTGAATTTCACAAAAGCTTGTCTTGCCATTTGTATTCGGGTTTTTATTTCTTGTTGTGGATCCGATTGGTCATTAATTGTGGTGCCAAGGTATTTAAAAGTTTTCACGCGTTTTATGCGATCGTCACCTAAGCATATTATCGGGTTTTCTGGAGGGTTTCTGCTAATGACCATATATTTCGTTTTCAAAATGTTGATTTTGAGGCCATATTTTTTACCTATTCTATTCACCCTATCAAGTAATAACTGCTGATCTTCCAAATTATCAGTTATAATCACTGTGTCGTCCGCATAGCGTAGGTTGCTAATTGGTATGCCGTTCACCTTAATGCCTAATTCCGTGTCTTCTAATGCTTCCGCAAATATATTTTCAACATATAAATTAAAAAGCATCGGAGAGAGTATGCAGCCTTGGCGGACACCTTTCCGGATTTCAAATTCATCCGTATATTGGTCTTGATCAATCCTCACCTTTGCCATTTGGTTCCAGTATAGATTCTGAATAATTCTGATCTCCTTCTGGTCAATGTTGGCCCTATGTAGTAGTTCCATCATGATATCATGTTTAACATTGTCAAATGCCTTCTCGTAGTCGATGAAGGTGAGGTAGACATCTTTTCGTTGATCTAAACAGTTTTGTATTAAGGTAGTCCTCCCTTAAAACCGAATTGTGTTGTGCAGTATAGTATACTAAAAGTATATTCATTTATGACTAAATTGGGCGACATTATGGCACCTTTTCTGACAAATTTTTTCTCCAATAGGAACTCATTAGTGTTTTTATGAACTTATACCTACAAAGAACATTATGAAATTCGTGAAGCATCTTATTTCATATAGTTTTCATTCTCTAGTAATACCAAAACCTCTTATATTGCTATATGTCTGATTCGCTTTCAAATAACACTAATAATAAACTTTAAATTCGTCTTGTGGTGCCAATCTTTATTACAGCACTTCATTTGTAACGGCCTATATAACTTCTTGCAGTATTTATAGTCTTTAAGAGCATGATTATTGAAAATATATCGCATTCACAGTATAACAAACCTATTGTCTATTTAATGACGGCGTTTGAGATGAAAGCATGTTTTTGAAGAGAAGTCATAAAGTCGTATAGCGGCGGACTAAATAACAAGCTTAAGTATACGATCATGGATCCATTTGCGATCGAGACCGTAATATGTCGACATCAAACGAAAATTTCCTCACTGTCGCAGTTGCAGACCTTACGAAACGTCAACAAAATTTATTGGCATTATCTGAATATCTAATGACAGCATTTCAAGAATGTTTTATAGGCCATCTGTGTCATATTTCTGAATTTAAACGTGACAAACAGTCGTCGAGCCAGGGATACAATACTCGTTTTTAATTATAATTTTCTTTGATAGATTTACGAGGAAGAGTGTTGCTGGTTCGTTTGTTTGTTGGACGCGGAAATGTTAATGCCACACGGGATTCATAAATAGATTCGAAATGTGTCATTCGAGTCTATATCAGTGACGGCGAATGGGATATTTATGAGGGTCTCGAACGTCAAATCACTTTCTATCACTCGATAAAGTAAATGGTTTTATTGTACATATACGAACTTCCTTTCTATGGCTCGTTTAATAACCAAGAGGAACTAATTAAAAAAGCTTTATATACACACAGAAAAGTTATAACAAACCTAATCAAATTATCCTTTGTGTACATAAAGATTTATTATTAGTAAAGAAAGAATAAATTTTGATTAGATTAGAGGATTATAGTTTATTTTTATGAACGAGAGAGTAATTAGCATAATTTTAACTGGTAGCTCCGACCACTCCATGGGCGTGCTCAAGATTAATTGAAAAATTACTTTGAATAATTGTAAAAAATAAATGAATTATTTCAGTGTTATAAAGTGTTATGTGTATGTAAACAAAAGTGACCTCTTCTATCACACACTATATTAGAACTGACTGGCCTACATTAAAAAAGGTTTTTAAAAAATTCACATTTTTTTTAATTTTTAAAAATTACAAAAGAGAAAAAGAGTTTTTAAAACCGTCTAAGGTATGTTAAATAGATGAATAAAAATATTAATATAAAACTTACAGCTACTTGTTACAAATCCAAATCAGATTCAGAAGATGAACTTTCAGAACCAAGATTTATAATAACTGGCTCGATCATTTTATCAGTAATATTGTCCAGCTTCCACATTTTTTCCTCTTCTTTAATAGTGTGATTTACTGCCTTTTCCCAGTTTTCAGGTTTTACATTATTTACGGCCTCCAAAAACAACTGTTTAACATCATGAATTTTAAAAGTGGTATTTTTTCTTGAAACTTCACTCTTTATCTGTGCCCATACCAGTTCAATCGGGTTTAATTCACAATGATATGGTGGGGATCTAAGTACTGTCATTCCACGATTTTTGGCAATTTCATCAATTTCGTATTTTTTAAATTTTTCTTTATAAAGGGCACACAACGAATAAAGTTCCTTTCTTATAGATCCGGGATGGTACGTAATATTTTTTGAACTCAGCCAATTCTGCAAGTCTTTTTTTAACCACTTGGTTGTGGGCAGTCCTTCTATAAGTCTGGAGTGATAACTTGCATTATCCATTACTATTACACAGTTCTTAGGAAGAAGATCTATCATTTGTTCGAACCATTCTTGAAAGACATCAGCGTTCATGTCTTCATGGTAGTCACCGGTACGAGTTGATTCAAAAGTTAATAAACCACCTTCAACAAAACCGTCTGAACTGCCAATGTGTACTATTATCAGCCTGCGTCCCTTTCCTGATGGTGGGTTTAAACCAGTAGATAATTTATTTACAAAAGCGTGCCTTTGACTTGTAACAGTTTCATCCTGCCAAAATTTATTTGGTGTATGACCCTCGTTGATTTATGTTTCATCAAGATAAAATATTTTTCTTTTTTGGTTTCTCATTTCCTTTATGGTTCTTAGAAAATGTCTTCTCCATATGACAATATCGCTTCTTTCTAATAAAATAGACTTTCTGGGATTCTTTTTCCAGCGGAAGCCTATTTTTTTAAAAGTTTTCATAACGTACTTCGACTCATTTCTGGGTAATCCTTATCATCTCGAACTGAGACAAGAACTTTATCCAATGTTGGAAATTCTTGTCTAAAGAAGAATTCATGCACTTTCCGTCGAAGTCCTTCTTTAAAATGATATTCTATTTGAAATTTTGGTTTCCCTGGAGCATTACGTGGCATTTGAAAACTACCACATTTCTCTTCTTTAATAACTCTGTAAATCGTAGATTTTCCAACACCAAGTGTACTGCTAACTAACTCAACGGTCTCATCAACACTTTCACATAAACGTTTGTCTGTAAATGATTTAAAACAATTAAATATTAATGTTTTTTCATTAACTGTTAGAGGACCAATTTTTCGGCGTTTACACGGCACTTCCAAATTTTCCATAACACTAGTACACACTATAAACTGCACCTTGCAACTGAAGCACCTACTTTTAGTGAACTGTTAAGAATTTTGAATACGCCACTTGGACCTTCCTACAAAATGGAAAAACCCACTATCACATTTTCTGTGGAATAAGTTTAGAAGGTAATTATCTAGTCAATTACTGTCGTAGATTCCTGGAATTAAAGAATTAAATGTTTGATTGTTGAAACCCTTACTTCGTGGAATGCACTCATTTCAGATAAAATAAAACGTTTTATTTTATCTAAAGAATTAAACGGCAACCTTATTTAGGGATTAGTAACCCTCACAACTATTGTATTCTATTCTGCTCCAACCTTTATACCTGGTGGTCATACTCAATTTAAAATTGTTTTCCTATATACTTCTGTAAACTTGTTGACAAATATCTGTTTTTCATTGAGTCACCCGTATCAACAGTTTAGGGATTTGCATACATAATTTATTGTTTTATTACTCTCTCATATATAAAAATACACTATAGACGAAGATCACAAATCAAATTTTTGCAGGAGACCGGGTCCGATATTAAATTAGAAAACATATTAATAATAATGAAGAACAAAATCATCATTATCTTTGGCTCTACAATCCTGTATGGGTCTTGGCCTGTTCAAGAATTAGTCTCCATTCCCCCCTATCTTTCGCACTGGCTTTCTAATTTCTGACCTCTAGATTCATCTTCGTCATCTTCGACTTGAGTTTTACATCTATGTAGTTATTGGCTTGCCTCTCTTCCTGGTTCCTACTGGCTCTTGATATAATATCTGTCTTTGGGGGTCTCCAGTGTCCATTTTTTCAAGGTGTCCTAGCCACTTTAGTCTATTAATTTTAATAGACCGGACGATGTTGCATTTTTCATAGCATTGATACAACTCAAAATTGTAGCGCCTGCGCCATATCCCGCTTTCTTGTACTCCTCCGTATATGTGACTAAGTAATCTTCTTTCAAAGCGGCCTAACAGTTCTTCGTCGCTTTTTACCATAGTCCATGTCTCTGACGCGTATGTCAGGACAGGTTTAATAAGAGTTTCATATATTAGTATCTTGGTTTTTCTGCTAATTATGTGTGATGTTAAGATCTGCTTTAGTCCAAAGTAAGCTCTGGCTCCAAATTGAAAAACAAAAATGTTTTTAAAAGTTTTTAGGACTTATTAATTAATTTTATTTTTTTGTTTGTTTGTAGATGGTCTTCAAATAAGCAAAAAATATATGAGACGATGAATTAACTAATGCTACAACTGTAAATGCAGTTTCAAAAAAGTACGGAATTGAGTTTGGGTCGTTACATCAAAAATGGGGCGCAGAAAAATAGGACAGATTTGATTCTGAATTTTCTGCATGAATTGGAGCAGGACATGTGTGGTCTGGGTATGGAGCGAGATAAAGAATAGCTTGCAGGCATTATTGGCTCATGAGATAGCGACGCAAATTAAATTCGATAAAAATCAATATGTGTGAAAAAGTTGGATTAAATAAAGGCTTTGGGTAGCAACAAATGGAATCACTAAGAACGAAATTGACTTCATTCTAACCAACAACATTGCTACAATAAAAGATGTCAGTGTAATAAATAAATTTCAAACAAGCAGCGATCATAGACCATAGCAACAATTGTTCTAGATCTGAAACTAGAAAGAATAAAATTAATCACAAAACCAAGAGTAACCAGTATAAATATTAACAATCTAAATGAAAACTCTGATCACTACCAAAGGATAATTGATGAAAGACTACATGACCAATTGACTTAATTAATAGAAATCATCCTTGATCGTGCCAAAGAAATCGGAGACCCGCAACATCAAAATGAACATAGTAAACTGTCTGATAAAACTAAAATAATGCTAAAACAAAGAAGGGAAATGACAGTAAGTAGCAACATAAAAAAAATACATTACACAGAACTTTGTAAGACAATAAGGAAAAATATTAAGGAAGACATAAGAAAATACAATGAAAGACTGGTAGAAAATGCAATGGAAAACAGGAAAAACTATAAGAAAACAAGAAAAGCATTAATCATTGGGAATAAGCAAATCGTTGCTCTAACAAACGAAGACACCAGAATTGCAGACAGAAATGAAATAATACAACACGTGACTAAATTCTACAGCAAACTATACAAAGCCCCTGACATACTTGAAGAAGTAATCAGTAACCAAGAAGATGTACCAGAAGTCCTTCCGGAAGAAGTAGAATCGACAATTACAGAAATGAAAAGAGATAAAGCAGCTGGAATAAATGAAATAACAGTGGAACTGCTTAAATACGCTGGCAATAAAACCTGGAAAATCTTAAGGTGCGTTTTCACCAAAGATGTCACCAATCAATGACCTCGAGAATTTGAGTAAGTTTGCAAACATTTGCCATCGTTCCGTCTTGTCTATACAAAATCGATCCGAGAAGAGAAGTTATACGTGCGACTAGTTTTATTATCATGTTTGAGTTAGTAAAAAACGAGAATATAAAAAAGAAAAAATTGTAGATTTTGGATGTTAAATTTTTTAAAAAGGAAAAGTTCAATAGAACTTCTAAATGATTCGTCCACACTATTTCTGTTGCTATTTCACACCAGGCGTCGAATTTTTTAAATTTATTGTAGTATAGCTTATGACTGATATTCCATATTTCTGGTTTCATTTTGTAAAATTCAATTAATTCTAAACATTTCTCATTATCCCATTCCCTTTTTTTGTAAAAACAAAGAAGTCTCGACTAATCGCTCACCGAAAACAAACTATTCCTTTCTACTATGACAGACTATAAAACCTAGTGTCTCCACCAAACACGCACGAATATAGAATCTCTTTGAAGTACTGACAGCCGACGGAACCGTGCTAAACAATTGCAAATGTTTGCAATTGTTTGGGAGCGTTCTCAAATCTGTCTACACCAACCAAATAAAATTGTTTGCTAACAGTTGCAATCATTTCCAAACGTTTGCAAACATTTTGCGCGCTTGGTAAAAACGCACCTTTACCAGGCATATTTAGGAACTGCCTAAGATCAAGATGCATATCAGACCACTGGAATACAGCAAACATAATTCTCATTCATAAGAAAGGTAGCAAAGAAAATATCAAAAACTACAGACTATAAGTCTACTACCAATAATTTACAAGATATTAACAAACGCATTAGATGCTGCACAGCCGAGAGAGACAGCTGGATTCAGAAGTGGATTCAGTACCATGGATCATATTCATACGCTTCGAGAAGTAATGAGTAGAGCTAAAGAATATGAAATACCGCTAGCATTAACCTTCATAGATTTTAAGAAGGCTTTCGATTATATATATCCCAAGGCAGTAATAGAATATTTGACCAACCAAGGCATTGACAAACCGTACATAGAAACTTTAGCAAATATATACAGACAAGCAAAAGCTAAAGTAAAAATTTATGAAAACATTCCAGAATTTCCCACTACCAAAGACGTCCGACAAGGAGACCAGTATCACCAAAGCTCTTCACTGCAACTCTAGAAAATATATTCAGCAAAATGAACTGACAGTACAAAGAAATATCTATTGATGGAGAATACCTCAGCCATCTAAGATTTGCAGACGACATCGTTCTGATTGCTAATAATCCTGCAGAACTACAAGAACTTATAAGCGACCTAAATGCAGCTAGCAATGAAGTTGGCCTAAAAATGAACTTGACAAAAGCAAAAACCATGTGCAACGAGCTAGTGTATGTCCAAGATGTATTAAACAACACTGCACTTGGAACAGTAGACGAGTATGTATACCTGGGATAATTAATACATAAATCTGGCTCCTTACTTCCAGAAATCAACAGAAGAATGAAACTGGCTTGGGCATCTTTTGGTAGAAATGCAGTTATATTCAAATCGAAGATGCCAATCTACCTGAAGAAAAAAGCATTCGATCAGTGTATACTACCGTGTAATACGTACAGTGTAATCATGACATATGGCTGCGAAATTTGGACACTAAAGAAAGAGATAATATCGAAACTCAAAGTCACTTAAAGGTCAATGGAGCGATGCATGTTAGGTATAACCAAGAGAGATCGAAAAAGAATAGAATGGAGCAGACAGAAAACCAAGGTTACTGACGTAATCCATATAATTAAATCTTTAAAATGGCAGTGGGCAGGACATTTATCAAGAAGAACTGACAATAGGTGGTTCACTAGAATTACACTATGATATCCATCAGCACATATACATCAGGTAGCCAATCTAACACCGATTAAGGACAGAATCCTATCTCTTAGCAGAAGGTATGTCCTTCGAACAATGACAGGCTCGAACAACCGAGCCAAATAAATATTAAAGACGCCATGCAATCGCCACTCCTGATGAGTATTTTGATATTCTAGAATCATTCCCCACCAAATATCGCAGATAATAACTGCACGACAAAAATGCTGATTAAGAGCCGTTCCTAGTATGGCTGGTAACCCCTGAAGTACCTCCTTCGACTTGTTTAGCCTTCTCCACCAACAATTCTTCTTGTGCGGTTCACCATATCGTCCATATCACACACGCCACCTTCTGAACCCCAGCTTTTTAGCAATCCACCTACATCTCCACAAGCATTTGTCATCACGTTTACCACACCCCCCTTCTTCTTCTTCATGTGCCATCTCCTCTAAGAAGGTTGGCAACCATCATGGAAATTCGCACTTTCGATATCGCTCCTCTAAAGAGCTCAGCAGAAGTGCAGTTAAACCAACCTCTCAAATTGTTTAACCAGGAGATGCGTCTTCTTCCGCGACTCCTTCTACCCCCTACACCCCTCTTACTACCTACAAAAAAGGAGTACCCCTTCCTTGAAGAGGCACAGAGCCTAAACGAGGTAAAAACATTAGATCGAAATCGAATCAAGAGACGTCAAGAGACCAAGAAAATGTCCAAATTTAAGATGGGACTATAACATAAGGAAACGAGCCGGTACAACATGACACATTAAAGTGAATTTTAGACAGTCGTGGGCAGAAATGAAGAAGGCAGAAATAAAGGGAGGCTGCACTATAATCGGTAGAATATGCTGAGAATGATGATTAATGATGAATAATGATATATAATGTTCTATAATCGATAGCAATATTTTTTACCACATGTAAAATTGTGTGTCGATCAGTATGCATTTTGATTTGAAATTGCCACGAACTTCTGCAGAACAAATTCCTCTCTTTAAAATACCCGCCCCACGTCAAATTGCTTATATAAAGTCTCTGTATAACAACTTATTATTAAAATAATACATTTTACAAGAAAGGTTATTTATGACGGAAAATTCATCCCACGCTAATGCGGTTCAGTAATAAAGATGTCAATCAAAGCAATCACGTGTTACATGAGTTTTATTATAATACACTTATTTATGCCGTATGATATAACAAATGAGTAATTATTTACCTGTTTACTAGGTATTGATTCTGGCATCTAAACAAAACTCATTCACAGTCAGAATATGCTCTTGAACTTCTTTGAATCAAAGTATAAGAGAGAGGGGGATATTACGCATGAGGCGTAATTTTTGAGTTTTGAGTTTTGAGTTTTTTTATTCAATTATCCACATCGACTGTTCACGATAATTAGCGAAGAAACAGCTACAATATACAAGTATAAAATTTAGTTATTGTTGTACAATTTAGTAAGTTTCGGAAGATTTAAAGTTTTCTACAATTTTTGGAGTCTAGACTAAAGCATCATTAAAACATCTTGTTAGTTTCCTAACTTCTCTTTCGACCTCTAGTCAAAGACAGTCATTTTGAAGCGAAGCTTCTATACTGGCGTTGTATTACTTTTTTCTCTATAGTAAAATACTGAGACGAGCGTCACGGAATTCGCGTCACAAGGAGAAGTTGTCAGGGGTAGCGTCACAAAAGTGGTTCTTCACATCGATTCACTACTCTCAATCAATTTGTTTTTAGCATCACATACATTAACGCAGTGGGTACCAGAGAGGCACTTTTCGGAGTACAGGTACTGATTCAAAGATGCAGGGACGTTAACTGCGACGTATACGCGTGCTTGATCGACTATGAAAAGGCATTTGACAGAGTTCTACATCAAAAGATGATAAACAATTTAAAAGAAGCAGACCTGGATGACAAAGACCTCAGAATAATTTCAGAACTATACTGGAATCAGACCGCATACATGAAAATTAACGGAGAAGAAACAGATCACATAAAAATACTACGTGGAGTTAGACAGGGATGTATCCTATCGCCGTTGATATTATGTACTCAGAGAAAATTTTTAACGAGGCTCTTTACGGAATAGACGAAGGCATTCTTCTAAATGGTGAAAGAGTAACAATGTTAGATATGCCGACGACACCATGGTGATAGCAGATAGTTTAGAGGAACTTCAGAGGCTAATGGACAGAATAAACGAGTACAGTCAACAGTACGGACTAAACATTAATACCCACAAAACGAAACAAATGATTATCAGCAAGGAGAATATAAATGGGGCTCATCTATACATTAATGGGACGCAGATAGAGCGAGTAAAACAGTATTGCTACCTGGGAACTATTATAAACGAACAGTGGAGCAATGTACAGGAAATAAAGTGCCGCATAGGAAAGGCAAGAACGGTCTTTAACAAAATGAGCGCCATCTTCAAAAGTCACAACATATTCCTAGATACAAAAATGAAACATTTGAGATGCTATGTTTTCTCTGTATTGTTGTACTGGGCGGAGGCATGGACGCTTACAGACACCACTATTAAAAAACTTGAAGCATTTGAGATATGGCTTTATAGAAGAATGCTGAGAATATCATCGACAGCAAGGATCACGAACAAGGAAGTTCTAGAAAAAATGAAGAAGGAACCAGAGATTGTGTTTACGATCAAACGCATAAAATTGCAATATCTGGGACACGTTATGAGAAATCAGCACCGTTACTACCTGCTGCAGTCTATATTGCAAGGTAAAGTCAAAGGTAAGCGAGGACCCGGTAGAAGGAGAATATCATGGCTGCGGAATTTAAGAACATGGTTTAAGAAAACCTCAACGGAGCTGTTTCGAGCCGCAGCGAGTAAGGTCATGATTGCCAATATGATTTCCAACATCCGAAACGGATAGGAACCAGAAGAAGAAGAAGAAGAAGAAGAATCACATACATATTCTAAGTAGGTTTAAATTAAAAACTGCATGAAAAAAAACTGACCAAATACAGACATTAAATGAGAAGAAAAACATTAAAAGAATATCTATCAATGAAAAATTCGATTCGTAATGATTATCAAAATTTAAAAGTAATAAATGTCATCTAACTGTAAAAAAACCTTTTGTTATGAGAGCTACAAAGAAAGAAACCGGACTGTCTAATCTACGACGAACTCGCAAACGAAATAAGTATGCACGTGAAACGTAAAACCAATTCAGAAAAAAAAATCATTGGTTTGATCATGAGTGCGAAATGGCCACAAATAGAAATAACGCAGCATATCAAAAAAATATTGACGTAGATTGTACACGGAGAAAAATAGAAGATTATAGACGTCTTAGAAGAGAGAAAAAACGTATCCATCGACGTAAGAAAAGGGAATATGAACAAAAATACTTTAAATGAGATACAAAGTTTATTCGATACACATGAAACGAGGAAATACTACAAATACCTAAATAATAGCCGTCGAGAATTTAAATCACGATTAAAAATTTGTAAAGACAATAACAGTGAAATTCTACTTGATAAAACTCAGTTCTTAACAGATGGACACAAAATTTCAGCGAACATCTAAATATAAACGATATGAAGGAGGTTACAACATAGACAATCAACAAAATCTACAACGTCAACTAACAGTGAACACCCAACAAGAGAAGAAGTGTCAAATGCCATCCTAAAACTCAAAGACAATAAAGCTCCAGGAATCGATGAAATCTGTTTGGATATGTATAAAAATGGTGGTGACCAACTTTTTGCAGCAATCTATAAACTAATAGTACCTATATGGCAGAATGAATTGGTACCAGAAGAGTGGCTAAAGAGAATAATATGTCAGTTGCATAAAAAGGGTGATCAACTGGAGTGTAAGAACTATAGATGCATCAATCTGTTAACATCTGCGTATAAAATCTTCGGCAATGTATTGTTTAAAAGACTTAAACGTATCCTTTTAGAAAGGATAATATTGGTTAATATCAATGCGGATTTACTGCTGGAAAGTCAACTACACATCAAATTCCAGCACATAGGCAGATTCTAGAAAAGTAACTAGAATATAATATAGATACATCCCATCTCTTCATCGACTTCAAAGCAGCCTATGACAGTGTGAAAAGAACTGCATTATATAATGCAATGAGAGACTTTAGGAGTCCACCTAAGTTAGTTAAGTTGACCCAACTAATAATGCAAAACGTAAGCTCATGCGTTAGAATTAAAGAAGAAAACTCTACGTTCTCTGACATTAATAATGGTCTAAGACAGGGGGACGCGCTGGCGTGTCTCCTCTTTAATATAACCTTGGAAAAGGCAATCGGACAATTAAATATTAGAATGATTGGAACTGTTTTTAATAGATCGACGCAAATTCTCGCATTCGCAGACGGTATAGTTATAGTGGGCAGAAGTATGAAAGACGTGGAGCAGTGTTTTACAAGGCTTGCGGACGCGGCAAGTGAATTAGGACTTGTGGTAAACGAGGAAAAAACCAAATATATGTTGGTTTCTAAAAACCCCCTAAATATCCAACAGAGAATTCAATTTAACAACCATACCTTTGAACAAGTCAAGGAATTCACATATCTTGGATTGTTAGTAAACGAAACAAACACGACAAGCGACGAAATAAAAAGACGCATAGCAATAGCAAACAGAACTGTTCACGGTCTCCAGAAACATTTAAAAAATAAAAATATAAAACGTGCAGTAAAGCTCAATATATACAAGACCTTAATAAAAATCGGTTTTAATATATGTGGCTGAAACGTGCACCTTATCTCAAAATGAGGAAAGACTTCTTGGTATTTTTGAGAGAAAAAATCTTAGAAACATTTTTGGGGCCGTAAATGAAAATACGCTATGGCGTCGAAGATACAACTTTGAACTATATCAGTTATACACCGATCCAGATATTGTGAAAAAGTACAGAGACTTAGATGGGCTGGACACATTGCTACGATGTCAGATCACGAATACACAAAGAGATTAACATTTTCAAAACCAGAGCGCACAAGAAGTAAATCGATTGATGATGTCGAAGAAGACCTAGAAGAAGATTCTGGGGGTCAGAAGATGGAGGAAAGTTGCCAGGAATCGACAGAAGTGACGACTTCTTTGTGAGCAGGCCAAGATCCACAACGAATTGTCAAACCACTTATAATGATAAATAAATGTCATTCAATTAATAACAATATTAAATCGTCTGTTTAAATTTTTATCACACTTCTCCTTTTAAAATAATTTCATATAAATATAATTATGATTTAAACATTATATTTAGTTTATATAGGTAATAATTAAATTTTATATTGAATAATATTTCTTTATACTTTATTATTAATCTAATCTTCTTCTTTTACGGCACTACAGCCCAAATTGCCTTTATTATTTGCCTCCACCCTTGCTTGTCTGTGGCTGATCTTCTCCATACAGGACTCCTAAAAGAGCTTGTGCGTCGTTGTTTATTCTTCCCAGCGCTTTCTTGGCTTTCCAATCGGTCTCTTTCCCTACATTCTAGCATTTTGTGCCCTTTTTGGTAGCCTATCCTCTCACATTCTTATTACATGTCCGGCCCATTGCAATCTTTGTATTCTAATGAAGTCTGACAGTGGTGCTTCCTTATAAAGTTGATAAAGCTCGTTGTATCCCGGAGCAACAATCACTGCAGAGAACGATATCGCGGAAGAGATTAACGGAAGAATTCAGGCAGCAAACAGATCTATGTACAGCCTCCACAATATTATTAAATCTAAAACCCTAACACGAACATCAAAGATTAGAATATATAAAACGGTGATTAGACCGGTGCTAATGTATGGGTGTGAGACGTGGACCCTGATCAAAGAAACAGAAAGAAAACGTAAATGTTTTGAGAGGAAAATCCTCAAAAGAATCTTTGGGCCTTATCACGACATTAATAACAACCAATATCGAATGAGAACAAATGCTGAGGTCAAGCAGATGTATAGAGCGAGCGATATAGTCCAAGAGATTAAATCCCAACGTCTAAGATGGGCTGGCCATGTCCATACGCTCCCTAATAACTGCCTTGCCAAGTTAATATGGGAGGAAGCCCCCACAGGAAGAAGGCCCTTAGGACGTCCACGAATGCGACGAAGAGACAATATATCATCATCATTGGCTTTTAAAACTCTTCGTGAGTTTTTGCCGCGTTTACTATTGCCTTCCATTGGTTCCGATCCTGTGCTATTATTTCCCATGGCCTTACTTCCATCTTCTCCAGGTCTTCCCTGACTGCGTCTTTCCACCTTTTTCTAGGCCTTCCTGTCGATCTTCTACCGTCTGGTCTTTCCCAAAACACATTGCTAATCAGTCTGTCGTCATCACTCCGTACCACGTGGCCTGCCCATCTTAATCTATTGGCTTTTATGTATCTTACGATGTTTCCTTTCCCGAAGAGAGTCTCTATCTATTTCATTGTTGTATTTGCTCCTCCATTCATTTGTCACGCTGTCCCTGCAAGGACCATATATTATTCGCAGGATTTTTCGTTCCCATACTAATAGCTTATTGATTTCTTTCTTTCTCAATGTCCATGTTTCACTTCCATATGCCACTGCTGGTCGTATTATGGTTTTGTACATTTGGATTTTGGCACGCCTTGAGAGAAGCTTTGATCTCATTAGATGTTGAATGGCAAAGAATGATTTATTCCCCGCCAGTATTCGTATTTCGACCTCTCGTTCTCCTGTGTTTTCACTGGTAATTGTTGCTCCTAGGTATTTGAATTCTTTGACCACCTCAAAATTATGATCGTTTATGGTAATGTTTTGTCTTATTCGCTGTCGTTCCTTTTTTGATACGACCATGTATTTAGTTTTTTCTTCGTTTATTTTCAGGCCTACGCTTAGTGTTGCTTCTTCAAAGTTCGATACTATATCCCAAACTTCCAGTGTTGTCTGTGCTACTGCATCTACATCTTCTGCAAATGCGAGAATAATCTTTGCTCCTCTGGCAGTTATGTCTGGTTTGACTCTGGTATAGATTTTTCGCATTGCATATTCCAATGCTAGGTTAAATAGTAATGGGGACAGCGGGTCTCCCTGTCTGAGTCCGGTGCTTATGCCGAAAGCCTTTGAAGTTTTGCCTCCTATTCTAATTTGTGCAAAGGAATTGTTGACACACATTCGTGCAATCATGATCAGCTTCTTTGGTACGCCTAACTCCATCATTGCACTCCACAGTTTTAAGCGATCTATGGAATCATATGCTTGTTTGAAATCTATGAAGATCTGGTGTACTTCTTTATTATATTCCCAATACTTTTCTAGCATTTGTCTGATAGTAAATATTTGGTTGATTGTTGATCTTCCAGGCCTAAAGCCGCATTGGTAATCGCCAATAATTTCCTCTGTATATGGCAGTAATCGTTTTAGTACAACTGAAGCTAATATCTTATATGTAGTACCGATTAGTGAGATTCCCCTGTAGTTGCCACATGTATCCTTTCTGTCTTTTTTATGTATTGGCACGATAATACAGCCACTCCATTCTTTTGGCATTATTTCTTGTTCCCAGGCTTCTTTCATTAATTGGTGTATTTTAGTTCTAAGTTCATGCCCTCCTTTTTTAATCAGTTCTGCATCAATATTGTCTAGTCCCGGGGATTTGTCATTTTTTAGGGTTTCTATAAGAGACAATATATGGTCAGATCTAAGAACAATGGGGCTACCCACTGACCCAACTATTATGGATGACCAAAACCCACCCCGGGTTGTAGTGCTACGAGAAGAAGAAGTTTTTGTATCGACTTCTGAATATTCCGTTTTCCCTCACAGCTCCTAGTATTCTCCTCAGTACTCTCCTTTCGAATGTGTCGAGTTTACTTTTGGATGTTTCTTTCAGGATCCATGCTTCACTGCCATAGCATGCTATTGGTCAAGTTAAGGCTTTATAGATTCTCATCTTTGTATTTCGGTGGACATTTTTAGACCAAAATATATGGGAGAGGCAAAATAAGCTCTGTTTGCGTGCGTTATTCTCTTCCGTATTTCTTTATCTTCTATTATTAATCTAATATCTCGTCTGAATCTAACAAGTCTGTCAGAAGTAAACAACGTATGGTTTGTTAATATGTTAGCAGGTGGCTTTATGAGCAAACAAAATAATTTATTGAAATATTTTAATATAATATAATTTGTTTAAAATATAAATAATAAGATTACTTTATTAATACAGAAAACATAGTATGAAGCTTTGCGCTGGTTTAGTGAACTGCATACTGTTCCACGTTTTTTTTTCTGTTTTTTTATGATCCATTTGTTTAACGCGGAATTTTTAACAAATTGTTGGAAAATATAAATAACTTTTCAAGGCCTCATGATAATTTTGAAATGAACTTTTGTTAATAATAAACGAAGCACACTTTTCTGTTCTACCAACGAACAGGAAGATGGCTATCTCTCCGCAGCGTTTAGTTATTCGTTAACTGAAACTATCGGTGACTCGTTAATGCAGTAAACATCGCTGGTTGAAGGCAGGTGTTGCTTTTATCGCCGCAAACGTCAAAAGTATTATTTTCCGCGCGGAATAAAATATAACGAACCATTATCGTTGAAACAATGATTGGGGATGTTGGATGACGGCCCTTCGAGATGTCGATACTTGGATGGCCATTGATTGCTCGGTATCGGTATTGTTCTCACACTTTTTTTAAAAAATCGGTTTGAATCGGTGCTATCTGTGGTGGAAAAGTAGAACGAGTATCTCGCAGATGTAAAATTGCCTTACTTTTGTATATATTTTTTTATTAATTCATCAACAGGAAAAACAATTTATTTATTATAAAGTTGAGCTGTTTAATTTATAAACTAACAAATCAAATAAGAATCCAACTAGAGCAATAAACATCGACACAACAAAAAATCCTATGACCTAGCGGGTAAAAAGAGTTTAGAGAAGAAAGAGAAGAATTATAGTTTCAATTCATTCGTAAATATAATAAATAACACATTTCATTTACCTTATCTGTTTCACGACTGTCTGTTCTTTAGCATTTATCTAATGGTGTGTCAAGTTTTCCACTTACCTGAAACAAAAATAAAAGTTATTATAAAATAAAAATTAATACAATTTTTAAAAAATTTAATATTTGGTTTAATTTTTTTGCTTCAAGACCGAAAGATTTTGACAAAATACACAATATAAAACAAACAGGTGTCAGTATAAACAACTACTTTTATATAATTGATGGATTCGACCGTTACTTGATGGAAATTCATTTTATGTAACAATAAAACACTGAAAACTTTGTTTTCAAACTTCCACAAAATTTATTTTAAATTCTTATCACTACAGCTGTTTCGGCTGATCGCCTTTCTCAAGTGATCTGTTTTTGGTATGGGTTTACACTTTATAGTCTCTAATGAAATAGGTTGAGGAGGGGAGAACTGTTTGTCTCAAGCTGGTCATTCAGAATTATATCTGTGTTTTTTAATTTGTTGATTTCCATAGATTCTAACAAAGATAGCTTAAGGACTTTATTTTGAATGTGGAGAATTTTAAATTCGTCATTAAAAGAATGATTATGATCTAGAAGGTGAAGTGCGTATATAGAATCTGTTTTTCTATTATTAAAAGCCCTTTTATGTTCTGCTATTCTTTTATTAAAATTTTTACCTGTTTGACCAATGTAAGTTTTTGGGCAGTCGCCACATTAAAACTTTAAAAAAATTTCTAGGCTCTCCTAGTGAACCGATTTAAATTTTACAAAAAGCGTTTGAAAGTTTGAGCCTTCCTTTAGGTGTAAAAAATAGTTGCAACTATCTGAGGGCTTTATTTAGGGCCTACTATAAATTAGAAAATTTGCGATTTTTTTCCAGTAGGCTGGATTGCAAAATTATTATGCAAAAACCTATCCGACCGATCTTAACAAAATTTAGCACACGTTTTAAACATATTAAAAGGTTTTTCTAGGCGGAATATGGAGCTTGTAAGTCAAGTTTAGAAAGTCGAAAACATTTAAAGGATTAACTTCATTTTTTTGTACTTTTTTTCCAATTATTGCTATGTTTTCAACAATAAACATTAAATTTTCAATTTTTAGCTAACGAAATATTGTGCAAAATTGAATAACGAAACTTTTAACTTTTTATAATTTTTTCTCTAGGATCAATATTTTCCGAATTATAAACGAAAATAGGAGCAAAAAAATGAGAAATTTTCAATTTTTTTCAGATTTTGTTAAATAAAAAATTTAGCACAGGGTTTGCGACTGCCGCATATCGTGATTATCGATATTGGGTACATCCTGAAGGGATTTCGGCAAAAAAATAGCTTCCTATGGAAAATGTCCAATCCAAAACAGATCCCGCCTAGACTACATCTTGTAGGTAGTCGACCGACGCTTCTCTTGTCTTCCCTTGGCCTCCATTCCAATAACCTCTTTGTCCATCGCCCATCTGTCATTCTGGCTATGTGTCCTGCCCATCTCCATTTTATCTCCATTAAGGAGATAGAGTTTGATAATCATATTGAGACTCAACTATATGTAAGACCAAGTACTTACCATGTGAAATAGTACCATGGGTTTTTTGTTTGGTTTTTTCTCATGATTTATAATGGGATTACTAAACAGAGATTTTTATTGTAGTGATATGGTTACTTATTTTAAGACAAACCACATGCTATTAGTTTTTTTGATAGATAATATCATTTTCAGTTAAACTTTTGTTTATTTCCAGTAAAAATAGTAGATAATATTTATTGGATGGAAGAAAAACATTTTTAGTCATATATTTTTAATTATTTTTGTTGTGTTAAAAAACTTTTTTGTGTTTGTACGTGCCATCTATCTGTCAAACGGTTAAATCGCCGTCTACGGTTAAAAATCTATCAAAACCAATAAAGTACGAGCTAATTGGCAGTTAGAGTCTAATGAAAGATCAGTTGGCATTCAAGTAAATGCTAAACCGGTGACACGGTCTCACTTAGCGTCAACAACGTATGCCATCAATGGTAAGTACCATCAAGTACCATTCCTCTGTCGAGAAAAACTGGTTCGGACGCAAAAATTCAGGGGATGTGCTTTATCTACGATCTTCCGATGCGATTCCGCCATTATGGTTTCAGCAAATCGAAAACAAAGTCAATGAATTCGATATAGGATCTGCAGGACCGGATTTATACAATTTTTTAGTTCTGGATCTTTAAATAAAATTAAGATCTAGATCGCAAGCATTTCGGTAAGAATATTAACTGTAAAGTACTCATCGCATAGCGATGAGCTGGCGAATAGAGATAGCGAGACAATCGTTTGTCAAAATGAAAAAGTTCCTATGCAGCCGGGACATAAATATAAACTTAAGAACGAGAATGTTAAGGTGCTATGTTTTCTCCGTTCTGCTGTACGGCATGGAAGCCTGGACACTGAAAAAGATAAACATCAAAAACACTGAGGCATTCGAGATGTGGTGTTACAGGAGAATGTGGAAAATACCATGGACAGAAAGAGTAACAAATCAAGATGTTCTGCTGAAGATGGGGAAGGAATGCGAAGTCATAAAAACCATACAAACGAAAAAACTGGAATATCTGGGCCACATAATGAGAGGAGAAAAGTACTCTCTGCTTAGACTCATAATCCAAGGAAAAATCTCGGGAAAGAGAAATGTGGGACGTAGGAGGATTTTCTGGTTGCAAAATTTAAGGGAGTGGTATGGGTGCAGTTCAATACAGTTGTTCAGAGCTGCAGCCAACAAAGTAAAGATTGCTGTGATGGTAGCCAACCTCCGATAGCAGACGGTACTGCAAAAAGAAGAAGACTCATCGCATGAAATGTATGATCTTATTGTAATTGTCACTGGCATTTCTTCTATTGATCTTTTAATCAACTGGCAGATATTACAAGACTGTCAAGTAAAATATAAAAAACGTTTTCAGTACCACTCTGGTGATTCCAAACACATGCTAAAAAATATTTATAAGAATGACTGTGTTTTGATTATGAAGCATGCTTTTTAACAAAAGCATCAAAAACAACCGTTTAAGCTACTATAAAAGGAGCATTTCCATATAAAAAGAAGAATTAGAAATTCAGAAATATACCACGTCACTCTATTATCAGGTTGACTGCCATGTGAAGCAATATGGTGCACACTATCATATCCATAAACTTGTTTGCGAAAATCGATATATTGCTCCTGGGAGCCACACCGTATTGTTTGTTAAATCGGCTTTTTATTTAAATATTTGATTATCGATATATTATTTTGAGTCTTTTTTTGCAATATACCTACAAGAAATATAGTATGTGCACCAATGTGGTACTCATGGCTTCCCAGATCTGAATAATTTAATTTTACCTGGTCCATCCCGATTCGACACGAAGTTGATGTGGTCGGATCTTGCCAGTGTTGAACTATTTATAGGAATAGCGAATAGCAGCTCTTGTTAGTTGACTGACGGTTCAGCAAGATGGATGACCAAGAAACAGAACGTGTGTAACGATTATACAGAGAGATCCCTACGCCTTCTATAGGAAGTGAAAGTGAGTTTTATGATAGTGATTTAGACCCCAATTTTGCAGTGAATAATGACGAGGCATTGAGTAATACAGAGAGTGATGACTCTACTGACTCCGCTAATCCACCTAGAGTAGCAAATACACTGCTCCTGCCAGGTAATTTTTGTGAAATCATTATAAGTAAATAATATATTCAGTTTTTTTATTTATTTTTTAGATACTGTATCTGATTGGAACAGACCAGGCACCTCAAAAGTTAAAATATCTATAATAAAAACAATGAAGACGTAGGAATCAATTCCGATATTACAGAGACAGAGACAGATTACAATGGAAACCCAATTGATGTTTTGGACCTCTTCTTGGATGATAATGTTATTTCAATGATTGTTCAAGAAACCAATTGCTACGCTATTCAACGGCTAAATTATTCGAATATTAAAAGATGTTTTTGAATGCAGCAACTGATTCTCACTAACAATGAAGAAATCCGTACTGCCGAAAATTTGTTCACCCTGGCTTTGATGAACAATGATGAATCGAGGATGATATGTTTATAAAATTGTTTGCCAGTTTGCTACTATGTTATTTTCGCCTCTCGCTGCGATTTTCCAACTAAATTTCATGTGTTTTAATCACATGTTCATGCACGTTTGTCCATCACCCCGTAGATAAAAAAATGCAAATGAGACAATTCATTTATTCAATCCCACACTTCCTACGCTCATCTTCCACGAACGTTACCAAATCGTTTCTTTCTTATTTTCGATATTTCACAAAATCTTTAATAATTATTATCCCGAAGACCAATCCATCTGGCTTTAGAAGAATGCACAGCCGCTCCTTAAAATCTTAATGTGATTGATATTTTAATAGACAATACTAAAAGGTCACGGAATGTTTTAACATAGGTCAACAAAGGGGATAGAACACCGATTGTTGTGAACGGAAAAGGTATATAGATACCTTTCTATTATTATTTATTTAATTATTTTAATCGTAAAACAAGATATTAATGTAAATCTTTATAGTAAAATCAAAACTTTATTAAAACATCTAATAGATATAACACCCACTATACATAAAATTTTCATGTATTTTTGGAAAGTAAAACGGCTTGAATCATCACATCAAATGATTAAAGTATCAAAACAATCATCTTACTCTTATGTATTTTATGAATAGCATGGAATAGGGCAGCAGCTATGTCATTACAGGATCGGAGCGGTAGTTTGCCAGTATAAGCAAACCCCCACTTACTGACCAACGGCTTCGGGCGGATGAGTTGGTAAGTAGGAGGGCAGTCTTTTGTCCTGAGATTGAGAAATCGATCTCAATGGCGGATAAACCAAGATCAACAGCATAAAGATGCAGAAGGCAAGAAGAAACCACTCCTTTTCGCTCTTTAATGCAAGAATGCATTAAAGATCCCATGGACGTAAATCAAACAGTGGCCCGGCGTCCCTTTAATGGGACAGGGGCGCGAAGAATCCCCGAGCGGAAAAACAAATTTAGTGTAAGCGATCTAAAACGCATAGCAACGTGGAACATAAGAACACTTTATGAAGCAGGAAAATTAACAACAGTCATGCTAGAAATGGAGAGATTAGACAAGATTAGACATATAAGTATTGGGCCTTTCAGAAGTTCGATGGCCAAATTCTGGAAACTACACCAAGGATAATAATACTATTTTCTACTCAGGCAAAAGCACTGGAGAACACAGCCATGGTGGTGGTATTATTATCAACAATAATTTAAAAGAGTTTGTGACAAATTTCATTCTCTTTAACGAACGTATGATGCTACTTCAGGTGCAAGCCAAACCTCTAAACATAAATCTAATCCAAGTGTATGTTCCAACATCTGATAGCAAAAAAGATAAAGAAGCAGAAGGTAAAAATAATTATGGGCGACTTTAATGCTAAAGTCGGTCGAGGAAAAACTGGAAATATAATAGGAAATTAATTAAAAGTATCGTTTCAAGAACAAAATATGATTAAAATGTCAATTGGTGGTAGTTCAGATTTCTTTCCTAGATGGCGTCGTTCGTTTACTATACAAACGGTGTGACTTGTCATCATAACCTTTTATATAGATAGATTTGAAATTTTTGAAAATTACAGGGTGATTCTCGCAAACCTACAGTCGGTTCACAATTTGTTGATAGCTCACTACAAGTTTAACCCTAATTAGAAAACTGAAATAGAGAGAAGATAGGTAATACGATAGATTAGTAAAAACCAACCTAAAACTGACGGTTTAAGACGTTTTCGACTAACCCACCTTATATCTGAAGGAATACAATACCTTATAATCCTATTACGGGGGTATTTTGAATGGTTAGAGAAGAACGACCAGTGTCGTAGAGTATATGATTGAAACATTTATTTGAACTAAATAAATATATTTTTTAAATTGTACTTATGTAAATTGTATTTTTTAATAAAACTTATTTATTTTATTCAAAAATAAAAAGTTTCTTGCCATTTGTAAAAGATACATTTATTTAATTAAGGAAAAAGGCGCCAAATGTCGCCTGGCAAAATTTCCAATGTGTTTAAATGTATCCATTATTTTCGAATCCGGAGAAAACTAATAAATATTTTTGAAAAATTTAAACGCAGAATGAAAGATTACATTATTACTCAGGGCAGAAAGTCCCTGAAAACTTCTACAATGTTTATTTTAATATGTTATGTAACAGGGGTGAAAATAAAAGAGAAAATATAGTATAATTTTTAATTGAAAATACTGCATGCAAAAGAAACTTTTTATTTATTCTAAAAAATATTTCATTCTGCCTTTAAATTTTTCAAAAATGCTGTTTAGTTTTCTCAGGATTTGAAAAAAAATGGATACATTTAAAACACATTGAACATTTTGACAGGCGACATTTTGCGCCTTTACCCTTTAATACATTACGATTACAACTATTATTACTTACCTTATAATTACGATTAGAAAACTATTCAAATTCAAAATAAATAGGATCAACTTCGGAATCCGGGTCATCTTGAGGGTTAATAATTAGCGGTTGTGTCTCCACGGTCGCATCAATTATGTTATCAAGATCCCACATTTTTTGTTCTTCTTCTATTACATGCCTTACTGCATCTTTCCAGTTTTGTTCTGTAATATGTTAATAGTACTCGTATAACAATTCACGTACAGCTTGTATTGTATATAACGTATTTTTTCTAGCCACATAACTTTTCATTTGTGCCCAAATGAGTTCAACTGGATTTATTTCGCAGTAGTAGGGTGGAAGTCTAAGGACTGTAATGTTTCGCCTTTCCGCCATTTTGTCAACTACGTATTCCTTGAACTTAGATTTGTGTTGCCGGGCAATTTTTAGAAGTTCTGCTTTTACCATTCCATCTTCGTAAGGCAGATACTTATTCCGCAGCCAGTCAAGAATATCCTGTTTCTTCCACGCAGTCGTTGGAAGTCTTTCTACTAGTCGTGAATGATAAGGTGCATTATCTAATACTATAATTGAATTTGGTGGTATGTGTTCAATCATCTGCTCAAAATACTCTTCGAAAACATCAGCTGTCATCTCCTCATGATAGTCTTTTGTGCTTTTGGACTGAAATTCCAACAAACCATGCTTAACAAATCCTTTTTCACTGCCAATGTGAGAAATTATTAATCTACTGCCTTTACCAGAAGGTGGGGAGATACCAGTAGACCAACCTTCCATAAAGGCTTGCCTGGAGCTTAATATATTTTTATCTGACCAAATTTTTTTTAGAGTATGACCTGAGTTTACCCACGTTTCATCCTGGTAGAAGATGGGCCTTCCTTCAGCCCGGAATTTTCGTATGGATCTTAGATAATTTCTTCTCCAAGGGATTATCTCCTCCCGGTCAATCAAAAGTGATTTTCGGTCTGATTTCTCCCACCGGAAATTTAATTCTTCTAAAACTTGCCACAATTTAGTTCGTCCGATATGAGGCAAATCCGGGTCGTCTCTAACTTCTTGTAAAATTTTGTTTAGGTTTGGTATTTCTTTTTAAAAAAAAAATCCATGAATTTTCCTTCGAATACCATTTTTGGCAAATTCATCAATTTCAATAGGCTTTTTCCCTCTCTTTAAGTGTTCGTTTGTGTTTGGGTTAGCTATACCGTGTTTTTTTCTTTCTGATAGGAACCTATATATAGTTGACTCTCCTACGCCAGTCATGTTGGCACAACTTTCGACTATGTTGCGAACAGTGTTTGTGGGATTCTGAGAAACCAGAGCATCGTGAACATTCAGGACAATAGTCTTCTCTCTTGGTGAATAGACAGACTTACTGACTGTACGCAACAGTACCGGTGTAAAACTTGATGATGTTGATGATGAAGCCATCACAAACAATCCAACAAAACGAGCACGAGCGAAAGGTACGTATATGTTCGTAGGTATATGGAATAAAAAATCACTCACGCACTGCATATAATTCGCAAAAGAAATATTCGAGACGCTAATTACTGCCGTAGACGCGGACACACCGACGAGCCGTAAATTACATGCGATCAAAAACGTACTAAACAAAAAAATTGTTTTCGTTCGTAATAACTTCACCCTTTTAAGTTAAGTTTCGAATATAAACTGAACAAACGAGGCACGTGGCCAAAGCATACCCATTATATTATTAAAAATCTGGGGAATTCCATCCTAATTATATTGCAACGAATAGTACCTTCGGATATGAATTCCAGGTTTTCTAGTAAAGTAATTAAACGCGAAGATTAGTATTGAAATATGCAAAGAGATAAGGTATTCTTATTTACAAAATTGTTAATGGTTAAATTCTTATTTTTATTAATATAATCTAATAACCAACATTAGTCGTGAAAGTTTTAATTGTTTTTTTGCTAAATATATTAGTATTAAAATATTATTAATATTATATATATAACAATATTAAAAAATATTATATTATTATTTAATGAATAAACACCTCAGGAACGCCTATGGTTTACGATCGTTTTATGAGTTTGAGGCACATTTCGTGCTCTCAACAATTTATGAACGGACAATAGGATAATCAATAAGTTTTATTTTTAATAGAACGTCCTGTATATTTTTAAATTTTTAGAAGCTGTTTAACAAATTGATCAACAAACTCAACAAATTATATCATGTAGGTTCTATTATGAAGGTTTATAATGAATATTTTCATAAAACTTCATAATATATTTATAATTGTAATTCTTAGAAAGGAACTTGTAATCTATACACATCCTTAATCGATTAACTATTAATGAATCATAGTATAATCGCCCATAATCGTAATAGATCTCGGTGAAAACACCATAATACATCGACCTGACCAAAGGGGGTCACCCGGTATATCTATCCGTCCTGGTGAAGTCATGCATATCAGTGATGAATGCTTTTCCTCTATCAGAATCTAATTAGTTGCCATTCGAGATCTGAACTTCTTTGATAATCTGTCGAGATTATATCGATTTTATTATTTAAACGTACAAAAGGTTTTAATTCAATTTTAGATGTAATTGCGAGATTGCGTTGACTTAGCTTTTCTCTCGGCTGTCGCTATAAAAGGATATTCGCGTTTTATATTGTAATAAATACACGGCTTGTTTGAATCTTCGTAGACCACGTGTACTGGTTTTGGGCCATTTAATACCTTGGAATAATGTGTTTAATCATTATATTGGTCATTATCATCATTTAACCCGGATCTATCCACTGCTGGATATAGGTCTCCCTCAGTCTTTTCCATGTATTTCTGTTTTGTGCTGTTGGTGGACGACCTCTACTTCGATGTGCTTCTTGTCTCGGTCTCCACTGTATTATTTGCTGTGTCCATCTGTTATCCGACATTCTAGCTATGTGCCCCGCCCAGTTCCACTTAAGGGTCATAATTCTTTCTATGGCATCTCTCACTCCTGTTCTCCGTCTTATTTCCTTGTTCGTGATCCGATCCCTACGAGAAATGCCTAACATCGATCGTTCTATGGCTCTTTGGGTAACACAAATTTTATTTCTTACTTTCTTGGTTAGTGTTAATGTCTCTGCACCATATGTAAGTACTGGCAACACGCACTGATTAAAGACTTTTCTTTTAAGACACATAGGCCGTTCTGATTTAAGAACATTGCTTAGCTTGCCGAATGCCACCCAAGTGAGTCCTTATATTGGTCAGGTATGGCCTTATTTAAATGCACTATTGCCTATCATCGCAGAAAATATTAAAAAATATAATATATTTTCAGCTATCTTGATATGAGATCCAGCAGTGGCGGTTGGTTACAATTTTGTTTAGGTGATTCGAGAATACAAAAAAAATTAATAAGAGCTTACCACAAGTCTACTTTTTACAATAAAAATAAATTCTACCGTTTTTATAGGAGATAAACCTTTCCATCACCTTTTCGTTGAAAACAGAAATTTCTCCAACTCAAGTTTTCTCGATGGAAAGCGTGCCAGTCTTTCTTTTGGCACTGTATTTTTTAAAAACGTCAGTTTCCTTAAAAACATCAGTTTCAAAGTAGAGAAATATGTTCTAGTTTCTGCTGTTGTCATTGGCATCATTATTAAATCATCATTGGCATCATTGGGCTCGTATTTTTGCCGTAATTGCTAGTTTGCGGAGTGGGTTGGATTACTGTCTCGTAGACTCGCAGTTTAGCTGTTCTGGACACATTTTTGGCTTTCAGTAATGAATGTAGTGACCCTATCGCTCTGCTTCCCTTCATTAATCTTTTGTCTATCTCTTTTTCTTCTTTTCCCGTTTTTTAATGCTTACTCCTTAGTATTCAAATTCTGACACTTTTTCAACACTATAGACAGTCTCTGCTCCTTTCATTTTGATATATTTGTTATTATTTGTTATGTCGCCTCTCATTTCCATATATTGCGTTTTTGTTTTCTTTATTATTAATCCGTATCTTTTCGCTTCTTCTTAAAATTTCTGGAAAACTTGTTCTAGATGTTTTTTTGTTGGATGATGTGGTGATACTCGCTAGTATCACCACATCATCCGCGTACGCTATGCACTGTTCCCTGTTATTGAAAATAGCCCTATTTGTGCTCATATTTGATCTTCTTACGATTTTTTCTAATATTAGGTTGAATAAATTCGTTGATAGGGGATCTCCTTGTTTTAAACCTCTTTTCACCGTGAACTGTCTTGAAAAGCTTCATTCCAAAACTAAATGGTCGTACAAACGAACATTTATCGAAAACGTTCATCTAACAACTTTACTTATTAAACCAAAGGACGGGAACAACAATACATTAAACTATATCATTAATACCTGAACCTGTCACCTCGGGGAAACAAATACGGGTCTATACACCTTCTGTTATCTCCGGGTGCTCTGTAGAGGGCTTCGAATATCGCAGTCGAGAGCTCCTCTACCTAAGTCTATTTACTGGGTAAATATTTATCTTCTGATGGCTTGTCTTGAAAAAGACAAGATATTTCTTACATGACCAAAATATAGGTCGAAATAAAACATCAGATTTTAGTTGAATAATATCTCAGCCACAGAGTATAATTGGAACAGCAGGAAGCAGCGCCCCAAGAGCACTAAGCTCTCGGAGGACCCGTGAGGGACTGACCTGGCTGACCTGAAAATCGACAAATATTTATATGTGCCGTTCGAGGGATAAATAGGGATTTTCAGGTCAAGAGCCAATGGGAAAATTCGAGGCGGGGCGATGCGCATCGGAATGCGCACTAGTCCACAGACTATGGCATTCGATGACAAACCAGTCATCAACGACCCATGAAATCTGGCAAAATTGAAGCGGTTACTTAAAGTTTTCATGAACCGTTGATGACTGGTTCAGAGCGATATTCAGTGACGAATCGAAATTTGATGTTTGCGTGGGAGACTTTCCAAAACGGGTTATCAGAGGAATCAAAAGAACTGTCGGGTTTCCCAAAGGAATTATGATTTGGGGGTGCATGTCATCAGATGAACTAGGAAGATATGAGGTGGTGGAGGGCACAATTAACACAGCAAGTAAAGTATCAAGAAATTTTGAAAAATAGTCTTGTACCAATTGCTCACGATCTCTACCCGGACTTTTATATTCCAGCAGAACGGTGCTGCATGCCATACAGCTAAAACAACTGCAAAATGGTTTGGAGTCTTCAGTTCTTTAGCAATTGCAGATATTTTTTTTGCCCTTCTTGCATATATGGACTAATCTTATCAAAGGTGATCCTTGCAACATCTTTATTAAATCCAAAAAGTTTTCTAAATGTTGAAGTGGGCAGCTGGAAAGGATTGCTCATATCTAGTATTATCCTTTGATGTAATCTAAATTCAGCTCTACAAAAAGAATAAAAAATTTGATTTCTGTTATAGGTGTACCAAATGGATTATAAGGTAAACTGAGACTTACCTTTACCTTACCTTTACCTTCGCCAAATATATCATAATAAGCCATTTGTCTTTTTTAATTGTTTATCTGCACTATAATATATAAATAAACTAATAATTATATTAACCTAGCCAAATAAAAATAATCAAATGATATTTAACGGACCGCTAAAAATAAGAGGACAAGTTTTGACATCTTCCAAAATATTCTGTTTTAGCGGGAGTTTTAACGGTTTAGGTTATAATTTTAACGGATTCATAAGTTACAGAATACAAAAATATTTTTAGCGGACGCTAAAATTTTAGAGGCCTCTAAAATTTAACGTATCAAACGTATCCAGGAGCGGACATTGAATCTGACCACATACCTTTAGTGGCAGTCACGGATGTGAGACTGAAGACAATAAAGAAAAAGTCTGGACCTAACTACGACATGACAGCCCTGCAACATCCGGAAGTTAAAAAGCAAGTGGCAGAATATATTAACAACCAAGTTAAACAACTAAAAGAAGAAAAGAACATCCAACGAGAAATCAATCAATTCGAAGAAATAATTAAGAAAACTAAACAAGATCTGCTAAAACCAAACAAAGAAGCAAAGAAGAAATCATGGATGACTCCAGAAATCCTTCACTTAATGGAACGCAGAAGGTTAATTAAAGGAAATAAAGATGAATATAAAAAAATGCAGCCTTACATCAGAAGAAAAATAAGAGAAGCTAAAGAAAAAGAAGCTGTAGATAAATGTAAAGGAATAGAAAGACTACAAGCCAAGCATGACAATTTTAATGTACACAAAAAGGTAAAAGAAATAACGGGTACTTTTAAAAAACCAACACATATGAAACTCATAGACACCAATGGAAAATTAATCATTGACACCCAAGAGATGAAAGACAAATGGAGAATATATTTGGAGACACTTTTTCAAAATCAAAGAACGGATTATAGGCATCCATTTTCAGAGAGGATGACGGGCCCGGACATACTTAAATCCGAGATAGAAGAAGCAATAAAACGGATGAAAAGCAGGAAAGCTGAAGGCCTGATAATATCGAAGCTGATTTTTTAAAACTCTTGGAGGAAGAAGAAATAAATTGGATCACGGCTGTCTTCAATAAAATATACAATACAGGAATCATCCCTGAAAAATGGCTAGAATCAGAATTCATAGCGATACCGAAAAAACAGGGGGATAAAAAGTGCGAAGAATATCGAACAATCAGCCTAATGAGCCACATGTTGAAACTGTTTCTTAGAGTCATCCATGGAAGAATTTATAAGAAACGCGAGGAACAAATATCGGACAGACAGTTCGGCTTCATTAACGCAGTGGGTACCAGAGAGGCACTTTTCGGAGTACAGGTACTGATTCAAAGATGCAGGGACGTTAACTGCGACGTATACGCGTGCTTGATCGACTATGAAAAGGCATTTGACAGAGTTCAACATCAAAAGATGATAAACATTTTAAAAGAAGCAGACCTGGATGACAAAGACCTCAGAATAATTTCAGAAGTCTACTGGAATCAGACCGCATACATGAAAATTAACGGAGAAGAAACAGACCACATAAAAATACTACGTGGAGTTAGACAGGGATGTATCCTATCGCCGTTGATATTTAATATGTACTCAGAGAAAATTTTTAACGAGGCTCTTTGCGGAATAGACGAAGGCATCCTTCTAAATGGTGAAAGAGTTGCTCATGGAAATGGGCTCATCTATACATTAATGGGACGCAGATAGAGCGAGTAAAACAGTATTGCTACCTGGGAACTATTATAAACGAACAGTGGAACAATGTACAGGAAATAAAGTGCCGCATAGGAAAGGCAAGAACGGTCTTTAACAAAATGAGCGCCATCTTCAAAAGTCACAACATATCCCTGGATACAAAAATGAGACATTTGAGATGCTATGTTTTCTCTGTGTTGTTGTACGGGGCGGGGGCATGGACGCTTACAGACACCACTATTAGAAAACTTGAAGCATTTGAGATGTGGCTTTATAGAAGAATGCTGAGAATATCATGGACAGCAAGGATCACGAACAAGGAAGTTCTAGAAAAAATGAAGAAGGAACCAGAGATTGTGTTTACGATCAAATGCATAAAATTGCAATATCTGGGACACGTTATGAGAAATCAGCACCGTTACTCCCTGCTGCAGTCTATATTGCAAGGTAAAGTCAAAGGTAAGCGAGGACCCGGTAGAAGGAGAATATCATGGCTGTGGAATTTAAGAACATGGTTTAAGAAAACCTCAACGGAGCTGTTTCGAGCCGCAGCGAGCAAGGTCATGATTGTCAATATGATTTCCAACATCCGAAACGGATAGAAACCAGAAGAAGAAGAAAATTTAAGTAATTGTTGCAGAATACACCGCAATAAATGAATTTTTCAATAAAAAATCAAAGTTTATCAGTTAAATGTTATCAAATTATTCTGTTTACCATCAAATTATTCGAATAAGTTGATAATTGTATAAAAATCTGGGTCAAATAACCCAAACACCCTCGCCCGCTTTAAATCCGTCTTCGGCATCGCGCTCATATCATCCCGTCGTTACAACCATCCATTCATCAGGTCGCTCTCGCCCTCTTCAGCCCCTTCTCGTTGCCGACGTCTGTCTACTCATTCATAAACGACGGGGCCTACGCCATTTACTACACTACGGTATCTACTCTATAGTGTTTTGTGTGTCTATCTGCTGTTGCGTGAAAATAGGGTGCTGTTATAGTGATGTCGTTAGCTTAAATATATTTGACTAGTTAAGTCAAAAAATGTGTTTCTCTAATTATTTGATATTTTATTGTTATCTATGATAAGATATCGCATAATGATCATAGCTGTCAACATGAAATGATTTGTTTTGTCTTTATCATTTTCCAATATTTTACTTTTTTTTCTAATTGAATCGTTTTTTGTTGAAAGAAGACGAATAACATTTTATAAGTTTTGGGAAAAACGCAAAAAACTATTCTATATTATATTGATAAGTACGAGCCCCTTCCCATATCAGTTGGCCCAATTTTGATAAGATTGATAAGAAAATTAAATTTTAGAGAACAAAAATAAAAGCGAAGCGTAAATTTTATAAGTTTTAATGCATCGAACATTTTTGAATTTCCTTATTATAGAAAATATTTTATAACGTAAAGAAAACTATTGATGAAACAGAATAATAATAAATTAAAAAAAAACTGATGAAAAATGTGAAAGTTTACCACTGAGTTACATCCTTTTTATTTTTAATGACGTCCACAATTCTTCAAGCCATAGTTTTTGACAAGTTCTGACAAAATTCTAATGTAAACGAATCCCATATTTCTTGCAATTTTAGTATGGTAGGCCCTAAATAAGGCTCTCAGATAGTTGCTAATATTTTACATATAAAAGAAGGCTCAAGCTTTCAAACGCTTTTTGTAAAATTCAAATCGGTGCACTAGGAGAACCTAGAAATTTTTTTAAAGTTTTAAACATTTTTTAGGCTTATAAACAAATTGAATAACTTTACGAGCTTTAAACATATCAATTTCAAAATTTATACACTTAAAGACCATTAAAAAACGCAATTAAAATTATATCGGCACACTATAAGCTACTCAAAGTGCGATTTTACATTGAATAAAATTCGCTACTTGTGCTTTAAAAAAGGTTGCAAAAATAAAAATTTTCAATTGTCCATGCTGCCACCAACACAATCTGCAGCTGAGCAACACTCGCTTCGTGTATATTTCCAAGTACAGCAGTGGCTTGGAAATAACCTGAATGCTACTGAGGGGGGGTGGGAACTAACTCAAAATGGTCTTGAGCCAATACAAACTGAGCAGGTATTATTACCTGACTCATTATTCAGAAATATTAGTTGCAAATGTAAAAAACTTTGTACAAAAACATGCAGTTGTATCAAACATGGTCTCAAATGTTCTGACTATTGTCTTCACTGCAATGGCCAGACATGTAAAAATATTGAACACAGTAAAATATTGGAAGAAGTTGAACGAGATATGGATATGGAGTCGATGGATTCCTTAGATTTTCTAGAGGCACAAGATAAAGCTACAGATGAAGGAGAAGAAACATTAAATTTACAGAGCGAGGATGAAGATATTGAAATGGAAATGAAGGTTTTGAGGAAGAAATAAGACCTGAAGATTCTTGTCCTTCCAAAAAAAGAAAAAGACTTGAGTCAAAATAAAGTTTATTTATGAAAAAAAATTTTTTTTTCGTTCGCCTTTGTTTTAACAATTTAAATTATTTATTAACAATTTATAAATACATATTTGTTTACTAAAAGTAACAATTTACTTCAATGTATAAATTGCAAGCTCAAAAAAACAATGCTTGAAGAAAAAATGCAATTACTTGTTTAACATCCAATTGTTTATTGTAAATTTCCCAATTTGCAATTAAATGGTATTTGAAAATATGATATTTGAAATCCTTGTCGTCCGAGACATTGATTAAAAAAAAAAGAGCAAAATTGGTTAACAGGAAGCCGAAATAATGCAATTTTTAGCCCGCGCTATGATTGTGAACTCGCCGATTCACATTTCGAGTGAATGTCCCCCACCACCACCTCTCATGCATTTCGAGCGATATTTTATGGAAAACGGTTTTTTATTTGTCTTTTTTATGGATGTTGCCATGAAGCGCATTACGTAAAACTTTTCATATAAAAAGTACTTGACAAGACGAGGGTAAATTTTCAAGGCTCTCCTAGTGAACCGATTTGAATTTTACAAAAAGCGTTTGAAAGTTTGAGCCTTCCTTTATGTGTAAAAAAAATTAGCAACTATCTGAGGGCCTTATTTAGGGCCTACTGTAAATTTGAAAATTTGCGATTTTTTTCCAGTAGGCTGGGTTGCAAAATTATTAGGCAAAACCTATCAGACCGATCTTAACAAATTTTAGCACACGTTGTAAACATATTAAAAAGTTTTTCTAGGCGGAATATGGAGCTTGTAAGTCAAGTTTAGAAAGTTGAAAACATTTAAAGGATTAACTTCATTTTTTTTGTACTTTTTTTTCCAATTATTGCTATTTTTTCAACAATAAACATTAAATTTTCAATTTCTAGCTAACGAAATATTGTGTAAAATTGAATAACGAAACTTTTAACTTGTTATAATTTTTTCTATAGGATCAATATTTTCCGAATTATAAACGAAAATAGGAGCAAAAAAATGAGAAATTTTCAATTGTTTTCAGATTTTGTTAATTTAAAAATTTAGCACAGGGTTTGCGACTGGCGCATATCGTGATTATCGATATTGGGCACATCCTGAAGGGATTCCAGCAAAAAAATAGCTTCCTATGGAAAATGTCCAATCCAAAACAGATCCCGCCTACACTATCGTCAAATAGTCTTGTCGAATATCATTCGAGAAAAAATTATTTACCGACAAAATTTTCTTCTGGTTTTATTCAAGTTTGTTGCCTTTTGGCAATTTTCGCGAAATAAAATTTGGACAAAATCACTCCACTGACGTCTCGTGATTTAACTGTCAAATTTTAATTCGCGAAAATTGCCAGGCAGCAAACTTTCATACCAGTCGAAAATATTACCGGCAAAATTTCCTCTTTTATGATATTATTACCTATATACGATAATTATGTATAAGTAAAATTTTGAAGGAAAAAATAATTTAGGCGTTTATGGGTTAAAATATTCTTCTTTCTCAATTTATAGTGTACAAAAATATTTATTTTCTATATTAAAAATGACTAACAAATCAGAAACTTCCAGTAAAGAGCATCAGCGTCAGATTAGTATTAAAAAACATCGAGTATCTCAAGGAGCTTGTCACATTACAAATAATGTTTATTTATACAAACTTCTCACATCTTAAAGTCGAGTCTAGCCGCCTGAAATTGGAAGTTAAAACGTTTTTAAGAGCTTTCTAACAAGCTGTCGGTGGGATCGAATAACAAAGAGATGTAAAGCTCGCCGCCACCTTGCTCGTTCGTCGTTGAGGCAGGTAATAAACAAACATAGTCAGGTTGACGTAAGTAAACACGTCGACCCATAAAAATATGCGCCAAAGGGGACGATACCAGTGCAATTGGCTTCTACCGGATGTCCCCGTGTTACGATATTCTCGACTATTAGTAGTTTCAACACGTTGGATGATGCTGTATACTATCTACGGGGGTGGCACAATAATTTACACTCATCAAGTGGTATTTTTTCATTTGACAAATTAGTTGTAGGTATTAAAAACAGTTTTATATGATATGATCAGGAGTTATGACACTATTTTCTTGCGGAACTTAATTGATGGATTCGACCGATACTTTATGGAAATTCATTTTATGTAACAATAAAACACTGAAAACTTTGTTTTCAAAACTTCCACAAAATTTATTTTAAATTCTTATCACTACAGCTGTTTCGGCTGATTGCCTTTCTCAAGTGATCTGTTTTTGGCATGGGTTTACACTTTATAGTCTCTAATGAAATAGGTTGAGGAGGGGAGAACTGTTTGTCTCAAGCTGGTCATTCAGAATTATATCTGTGTTTTTTAATTTGTTGATTTCCATAGATTCTAACAAAGATAGCTTAAGGCCTTTATTTTAAATGTGGAGAATTTTAAATTCGTGGAGAATTTTAAATTCGTGGAGAATTTTAAATTCGTCATTAAAAGAATGATTATGATCTAGAAGGTGAAGTGCATATGTAGAATCTGTTTTTCTATTATTGAAAGCCCTTTTATGTTCTGCTATTCGTTTATTAAAATTTCTACCCGTTTGACCAATGTAAGTTTTTGGGCAGTCGCCACATTTAAGTTTGTACACACCACTGTGTAAGTGTTTTTTATGTTGGCTCCTGTTGTTTATAATATATTTAAACTTATACGAATGACTCTGGAGGGCTCCAAAGCTATAGTGAGAATAGATAGAGATATGACGCAGGCCTTTGATATTGAAAATGGAGTTAGACAAGGTGATGCCTTATTAACAACACTTGGATATAAACGGCTGTATTAATACAAGATTAATGCAAATATGCACATATGCGGATGATGTTGATATAATAAGCTGCAACAAAAGGGTATTAAGCAAAAAAGTTATAGAACTGAAACGAGAAGCTGCTACGTTTGGTCTATATATAAATGAAAGCAAAACAAAATATATGGAGTGCACAAAATTGAATGAACATGAGAATCTGAAGGTAGACAACCATACCTACAAATATGCCTCCACTTTTCCCTAACTAAGCTCAATAATAAATAACAACAACAACATCAGTCAAGAAATACAAGCACGGATTCTTAGCGGTAATAAGTGCTTTTATGCATACAAAGACTTAATGAAAAGTAAGTTACTGAATCGTGAGTCTAAGCTTAGAATCTACAAAACAGTAATTAGACCAGTGATCACATATAAATGTGAAACGTGGACCCTCTCAACCACTGATGAAAATCAACTGAGAATATTTGAGCGGAAAATACTAAGGAAGATATTTGGACCAACCCAATGCAGCAATGGTTCGTCGAGAATTAAAATGAACCACGAGATGGATGAACTAATGCAGAGCGCAGATATTGTAAGATTTGTAAAGTCACAAAGACTAAACTGGCTTCTTCTTCTTCTTCAGTGCCTTATCCGGTCCGGATGTTGGCGATCATCAAGGCTATCATGGTTTTGTTGACTGCTCTGCGAAACAGCTCCGCTGAGGTCATCCCAAACCATTGTCGGAGATTTTTCAACCACGAGATACGACGGCGTCCCGGTCCTCTTCTGCCAAATACTTTACCCTGCATAACAAGTTGAAGAATTCGATATTTTTCTTCGTTCCGCATCACGTGGCCGAGGTACTCAAGCTTGCGTTGTTTAATTAAATTAAGCACTTCTTTTTCTTTTGTCATGCGCTGTAGGACCTCAACGTTGGTGACATGGTCCACACAAACTGGCTTGGTCACCTAGAAAGAATGCCAGATAATCGAGCTGTAAAAGTAGTCCAGAGATGGAAGCCCCAAGGAAACAGAACAAGAGGAAGGCCCCGTAAAAGATGGATAGACGACGTAGAGAGGGATCTTAAAACTATGAACATCAGGCAGTGGCGAAGGAAAGTATCCGATAGGGCAGAATGGAAGAACATTCTTAAACACAGGCCAAAACTCACAAAGGGTTGTAGCGCCATTAGAAGAAGAAGAAGATCAACTGGTGTAAGGTTCTCTCATTATATGACCGAAGTATTGGATCTTTCTTATTTTGATGATGATCAATTCTCACAATTTGCGCATGGTACCTAACACACGTTAGTTAGATGTGTGTACTGTCCACGAGATTCTGAACATGTGACGGTAACACCACAACTTGAACGCTTCTAATTTGTTAAAAAATTTTATTTGTCTAGCTTCACCTCCATAGAACAAAGCGTACCAGACGTAGGTAGCACTTCAATATTCTTAGACGTATGGTCAATGGCATACTTCTACTGTACAATACTTAACGTTAGTTAATAAAGATTTTTCGTGCAAGTTCTATTCTGGTCGAAATTTCCTCGTCACTTTTAATCCTGCAGTCAATCTAGCTACCCAGATATCTAACGTGTTTTACCCTTTTCAGGATTTTGTTTTTTAATTTTAGTACTAAGACTTCGATATTAATTTTTCCGACCACCATCCATTTTGTTTTGTTTGTATTGATTGTTAAGCCCTTTGAAAAACCCGCTTTAACCCTCTATTGCCCGATTGTTTTGTAAACTTAAGAGAAAATGTTTTAATTTGTATATATGCTCAAATATGCGTTTACAACAACTAGTAATTTTTTTAGATTTTTTAAATTTTGTTTGGGGAGAGTTTTGGGAGTGTTGCCCTCAGGCAACCGTGGGCAGCAAAAACTAACGTATTAAGTTATATACTTATTTATTATGCCAATCAAAAAAACAATTATTTGTAGTTGTAAAACATAAAGCAACTTTACATTTATCGCACATTACTTTAGGAGTATTACAGCATCCTGGTTGTTTGCATCTTCCCTTTTTTTCAGAAATTGCTGGCCAGTAGGAGGTTTGGTCAAGCCTAACTTCCTTTGGTGGTACAATAGCAAGAGGTCCTCTCTTCTGTTTTTTTTACAGTTTCGTTCTCAATTTCACTGACCCTGGAACGTCCTTTGTTTTTGATCTGGTCAGTTCTTGCTAACAGTACGCTACATAAGTGGGACTTAAACTGTAACAAAGGCAACTGGTTTTTCTTTTCAATTTCAAAGTAGTCGCAATCACGACGATACAACAACCAGTTGTTAACAACAGCTAAAACCAGAAGGTGAAAAAATATTTTTATATACCCCTTTTTAGATCTTATGTCTGTTCGGTAAAGAACAATTAGTGAATCCATAAGATCGACACCTCCAATAAATTTATTATAAAATTGCACTGCATTTGCACAGCATACATTAATTCTTGATTTTTGTTTCTTATCCCACCTCTTGACTAACGAAGTAGGCTCAGAACCAACAAATGAACCGGTTTAATATCGTACCACTTTAACGCTATTAGTCGTATGCCATCTACTGTAGCGTGCTTTTCTTTTACAGTACCTCTGCCCTGTTTCTTCTATTCTTGTCATCAGAAAAATGGCAATTAGGCAATCTGTTTGGACAAACAGTTCCTAAACATTGCAGTCTACATTTTTCTATTTAAATCTACAACTGAATGCTATTGAACCAGTTGTCAAAATATACTTTATAGTATTTGTTTGGTTCGACTATCTCACACAATCTTATTACTACATTACCGCTGGTGCCTACATTAGGTAAATGAAGAGGATGTTCAACAGTTCCTGTATATAATTCCCAGTTATCAAGAATACCATTGTGAAAATTTTGAACTAGGCCGTTGATGAATGGTCTAATTTTGTATAACTTATCATTATTGTTGACCACATTTTCGTAATTATTGAAATGAATTTTAGTTTTTATTTCTTCCCAGCGATTCCTAGATATAGTGTCAACTATTTGAGCAACACGTGTTTCCTTCTGCCAAAATGATCTTGTCCTTGGCAAGCCATATATTGACATCAGTAGAACAGATCCAATAAATTGGTTTAATTCTGCTAGTGTCATATTCAATGATTTATTTATATTCTTTTGCAGTGCATACAAATTACTTTGTTCTACTATGTTTTCCAACATATTGGTAGATATCATGTTTTTAAAATAATGTAAAGGGGATTCCGGTTCTAATAATTTGCATGTCGATAAATTACCTTTCCATTCTGGAATTGGAAATACTGTTCGGGGACCACTCTTCCACTGAATGTTTTTTTTTTTGATCATTTTTGACCTTTTGAACACATTTTGTTCAGTGTGTTTTTCTGTTTTATCGGTATCATCCTCATCTTCATCTTGATCTAAATCTAAATTAGTATCCTGGTCTAAATTTGCTTCGTACAAATCGTCTTCATTTTCCATTTCATTTGATCCTGGATCGAGTACCTATGGAAAATTCATTATCACTCTCTTCAAAGTCAGAATCTTCGGATTCCTCGGATTTGTTGGGAAATTTTACAAACAATAACGGATATTTACTGCTTTTCCCGTAGAACGTTTTTGTATTCATCCTAAAAAAATAATTTAAAATGATATGGTCCAGTGTGAATTCAAAGCAACATACCTGTTTTTTTTTATAACAGTACTGAAACAACACAATAAAATAAACAAATTTCAACGGCAATCAATATCTAAATGCTGATATAATGCCTCTATGTATTTTTATATAAATTTTACACAATTTATAGCAATAAATCACGATCGAAAATCCAAACTAATAAGGCAGCCATGTGCATTTGACATACTGTTAAAAATTTCCATATAGGTTTCGTCATAGGTTCATAGATGGCACTAAGTGTATTAAAATGTATAACCAAATGTTGTCTGAAATTAACAGAGTCGGAAATTGTTTTAAAAAAGTTTTCTGCATCAAAAACTCCTTTGTTGCCTTGAGTACATACGGGGCTATAGAGGGTTAAGCTGATAAGGTTATCACATGAGCGGTAACAGCTAATTACACTTTGCTTAGTAAATTAAAAAAGTCTTTTAAAAACAAAAGTAGGTTATCGATAGTGTTCCCGTTCCAGTAGTACATATTTGATTAGAGTGACATGGAGATACTGTTATCGTTTATGGCTTCTTTGGCATTTCTGGCTGCTGCTTCATTATCTGCTATTCCAATATGTGATGGGATCCAGAGAAACTTGATGCTTGTATCTTCAGTTTGTAATTTATTTAGTTCTTCCTTGATTAGTAAAGCTAATAGATGCTGCATGTATATTTTCTTGATTATATGTAGCGATGACTATGACATAATATATTACGATTAATATTTTGTTCATCTTATTTGCATTTACGGTTAGTATCGCTTGGTAAATTAAATATTCTCCTCTTAATATAGTTGCAATATTTGAAATTTTATGTTTGAGAATCTCTGTATCGTTAATAAGCTTTGGAGGTTCTTATGAGGTTTTTATTTTCAAATGCCGTAATCATTGTTTTTTTAATCGGCATGTTTATATTAAAATTCTTACACACTCAACATAGTTTATAGATTTGAAGCTGTCATTTGTTTCTTTTTAATTTATTGGCGAAGATGCAAATAATACTAAAACTACTATGTTTTATTATTTAACTGATTTATTTCCTACTACCATAACCGAACTACACAAAAACACGTATTTATTACACAAAATACAAATTTTATTATTTAAGAGGCAATATACACAACGCCTACTTTACTTTAGTAGTAATAAAGCAATCCTCGACCACGAACTCCTAAGATTTATTAACATATATTTAAATACCGGTGCTGCCAAAAGGAAAGAAGCCTCGAGGTGCTTTCGTATGTTATGACAATGAGCATTCACGCGTCTTTATAAAGACTGTATTTACTTAAACTGGCCCCTCATTTACCTCTTCCTCTCGTTTCATTCTGCTTCGTCTCGCGGTTCGATTACACCGCGATACATGTACGGATACCGCGGACTACACCGACGCCTATATTGCACGTTTTTACTCTTGTTTGCGTCTTGCGTGGATCTTCTTCGATGTTGGTCGATCGGTTGCTTAGTCACCGACGAGACTGTATTTAGGGACCGGTTTTCTGATTTAGATCGGACGAGAGATTGAAGATTATTGGCTGCGTTGTTGGAGTAAAGTGTTGCTAAACATTGCTCTTAACTAATGCAATGAAGAGATATGTATAATAAAAACGAATCAAAAATCGCTGCAACGTTATAGTTCCAATTTTATTAATATGCACTCTCCATACATGAAGGATGGGTAATCTTTGTTTATCTTGAGAGGTTATTGTTTAAATTTAGATAATAAAAACCAGTTTTTAAAATTACAAAGCAAGAAAATTCTATATCTGCCTTCCAGAGATGCTGGAAATATCTCTTCCCCAAATAGAACTCAAAAGAATAAACATTGGATGTCAGGTGAAAACTTAGAATGAGTGGAAGAAAGAAGACTTATGGTAGAATATATAAAAAACAGGAAACAACAGTCAAGAAATAGCGAATCTAAGCAGGAAAATAAAATGTACGTGCATCAGAGATAAAAAAATCTATCAAAAACTAGAGCAACATGCAAACTGTCATGAAAGTCAGGAACTATTTAAAAATGGTAAATATTTGTCCCGAGAGGTCAAGTCCTTAAGGACCAGAACGAAGAAGTAAAAGCCGAAATAGAAAGCATTGCAGAAACCTAGAAAAACTACTGCTACAAATGATATAAAGACACTTGACACTAAGACTGATGCAAAGATGCATCAGTCTTAGAACATAAGAAATATATAATCAGAGCGGCAGAATCGATAATTTTACGAAAAGAAGTTGAGAAGGTTCTCAAACATCTAAGAAACAAAAAACCCATGGCATACCAGTGGAGACTCTAAAAGCAATAAGAATAGATGTATTACTAGATCTGATGTAGAGCATTGGTGGATGGCCTGGTGAGTGGTACGAATCAACCTTTGTCCCTATGCATAAGAAATGAACAGAATAGATATAAGAAAGAGTATAGAAGTAATTTTGATAATCTGTGCGTTGAAACCGTTGCGAGAGAGTATAAGAGACAAATGGATGAAGAAATAGAGAGCCTAGAAGCGGCGGAAAATGTAAAGAAATTGTGAACAAAATGTAGAAACATAATAATTGAGAAGGGATCGGAAATATTGAGGAAAACCAAACCAGTTAAACAGAACGAATGGTTTGACGAGGAGTGCCAAGAAGCAACAGATAACAAAAATAGAGCATACCTAAAGACAAATCAAGACAATTACTAATAATGAAGAGACATCATTTAAATTGCGAAACGCATCGGGATGCTTCAAGCTGGTAGATGTCAAAGAGACGTTGCTGAAGCCCTTAGCAAGAACAGCAGTGTCATTAATCGTTTATAGTTACGATGTCATGTTGCTGAAGTCATACAGGCTGTACACGAATAATCAACCAGATTGAAGACCATTTTATTAGGTTGCAGGCTTTGCGAGATTGCATTGAACCTGGATCACAATTACAAATGGGGTTGCAAGAGACCAATCAAGTGTTTGCAATTATCCAAACCATTAACAATAGACTGCAAGAAGTAGGGTTAAATGCTCAAAGGCCTGTGAGAGTGCCTGTGTTATCTCAGAAAATCATCGACTCATCGACTTCAGTGGACACAAGAACAGGCAAATTGGGTTAGATGTGAGTGGGCCTCTACTTTGTTTACAGATGAGTCCCGATTTGGATTTGCACCATATATAAGATTGACAATAACTTGGAGACCATCTGGCAACGCTGAAAGATTGGCTACCGTGCAGGAGGTTCATAGACAGCAAGGCTGCAGTATAATGGTGGCATCACTCTTGGTCGAAGAAGCTATCTCGTTTGTCTGGTATGGTTTCCAAATGCAACAGACTGCCGCGATATTATTCTTGAACCTCTTGTTGTACCCTTTGCATAGTAAGCTAGTCCCAATTTCAAATATTGCACGATAATGCGCGTCAATATACTGCCAGGGTCATGCGAACATTCCTCGAAGATAATAAAATTGAGGTTTTCCCATGGTCTGCAGAATGATCAGATTTAAACCCAATTGAGCATGTATGGGATATATTGGGCAGACGCATTTGACAAGAGAATATTGCGTTCAATACAAGACAGCAACGGTTCGAGTACCTTTCAATTGAGTGGAGTAGAATATTGCAGACAGGCAATCATCAGTTTGCCTTTCAGATGTAGAACAGTAATCAACAATCGTGGAGAGCATACACTATACTAAATGAACCTAAAGACTACTTGGGCGTTGAGAGGCAAAAAATTGGTTTTTTGAGGGAACAAGAAATGCGCATAAACCATCTTACCAAGAACGAAAAAATGCGCATCTGGATGGGTAAACCTCTACACGGGCGACATCCGAATGAAGTCAGTCAAGACTATGTCGACAATATAGCGTCGAACTATTGGCTGACATCAGGAAAGATGTTCCCTGAAATAGAAGGTTCATTACTCGCCATTCAGGATCAGGTTATACCCACCAAAAATTACCTGAAATATATCGTCAAAGACCCTCAAGTCCAAAACGATAAATGCCGATATGAATGACAAGCCCAAGAAACTATCCGACATCTTACCGGGGGCTGCCAGGCATTTGCTGCAACTGAATATAAGGAACGGCATAACTCAGTGGGGAAGATCCTCCATCAAGAGATAGCTTTTAAACTGGAAATTCTACAAACAAACCATCTCCCATATTATCAATACATTCCTGAAAGTATGCTTGAGACTGACAACTACAAGCTATACTGGGATCGCACTGTGCTCACAGTCCAAACTGTAGCACATAATAGACCAGATTTCGTGCCAGTTAATAAACTAATAAGACAAACAACACTAATCGATGTGGCGATACCTAACAACAATAATCTGCGTGTTTAAGTACAACGAAAAGATCGCTAAGTACAGAGATCTGGAAATACAAATAATGAGGCAATGGAGAATGGAAAGTACCCAGACGATACCTATTATTCTTTCTACCACTGAAGTCATCCCGAAGAACCTCCTAGAAAACATAAAAAAGCTGGGTCTAAATGAACATCTATATAAGATCATGCAGAAAGCTGTGCTACTTTCGACGTCCAGATGCGTGCGAAAATTTTTGGGAGATACACCGACGTACCAAGTTACCTAGGACTCGATAACATGGAAAGAGTCCCACCAGAGCTCAATCCTTTTGATACCGTAGGTATCTGGGATAAGTGAATTTTCCCCTTAGAGGGAGTGTGAGCCGTATCGCTAAATCTGGACAATAATAATAACTTACATACAAAAGATGCTAAATAAATTTTCTTCGAAACAGATCTTATTGCATAGCAGGCTGAGGCTAGTTGTTTACTTAACAACTCGATATGAAGGGACCATTTAAGGTTTAAGGTTTGTTCGTATTTTAAACTATTTTCTACCTTTTTCCATACTAGTACATTGAAAAACCGATATGTTTGTCAAAAAAAAGATAGACCATAATGAAAACAAACACACACAAGTTTTATTATTATTCAATGAGGTTTTAAAAATAAATAAAATCGATCACTACTATTAACTATAATAATTGGCTTATCGAAGGGATCATCGGTACAATGTGTGTTCAATTTTTACAGGTACTTATGGTAAGTCACAAATTATCAAACCCAATTTAAATATATTTTCACATGGGATCAAACATTATGCACTTGCTGACAATAGCGTTGTTGTCTACTTTGATAAAGAGAATCTTTGTGTACCGGTTCTAATTGGATTCGATAAAAAAGTCTGCGGAAATGATTTAATGCTAACAATACCCATCTATTTAAGTCATCAATGTTAGAAGAACCCTTAGGAAATTAACGATTGCTAATTTAAGACGGCACGTAAAGAAGAAGATACAGTAGTGGGCGTTGTACATCACATGAATGAGAAATAACAAGCCTAGAAACCACAGTGCCAAGAGGTAATCCACACAAAAAAAATCCTGACAAATAGCACAAAACATCACTTTACAAATTACCTATTTTGTTTGCAAGTAACGTCAATTTTCTGATGAAGTCGTTTCTAAAATCACTTCATAAACTGTTATTAAAGTAAGGTATACCGCTTCAGTCGTATTCAAATTGCAATGCAACAGACGTGAGCAACGTGCATTCTGCGCCCGAGGCCAAACTATCATGTACTCGTAGCAGTCGACTTGATTGATGCTGCGTAATTATCGAGTAGGCGATTCCTATTTTCAATATCAATTAATTTTGCAAATCCTTTCCGACATTCTTAGCAAAATGTTACAATCAGCACCTGATAATTATTTTGAAATATAGGTTTGAATGATATGCAGTTGGTTATAATTAAAATGGCAAGAATTGTAGATGAGTAGGTGTCATTGTAAGGACTATGAATTTATACATATATCAGCAAAACTTTTATCTATTCAATGTATTTACAAACTTATTGTAGTGTCTATCATTAAACTCGAGTCGTCAGAGAGGAAAATGCCACTGAACCAGTAAAAATCACACGAACAAGCTGAGTTTTGCAGAGAATATTCATTTTGGGACCCCAAAAAGTTGCAAAAAAGTTTACTACTTTTACCTCCAGACTTTCCCCTAAAACAAAGGCAAATGCCCTGACAAAGGCATTTTGTATAAAAATTTTCATATTATTCCGTGTTGTGGGTTTTTCATTGTATACTATAGTCTTGATGTACCTCCAAAAAAATTGTCAAGTGGTGTTAGTCCTGGATATCTTGGGGGCCATTCCACAGTATCGTATCCGATCCAACTGTCGCTTTAGTTTACTTAGCTAGTTATTATTTAGCATACGCTTAACGTAAGAAAATGCTTTTGTGCTGTCATGTTGAAATCCCAATGGAATATCCTCTAACAAGCCAAGCAATTCGTCTGTTAAATACCTATGATACTTATTGCCAGTAATTGTTCGGTCGAAGAAGTGAGGTCCAATAACATATGATCCAACAATACCTCCCCAAACATTCAACAATAGTTTAACAGTGTCTTTGTTATTGGGATCATTATGTAAATTATTTGCAGATACATATATCAAAATTTTGCGTTTTATCAAAGTTTTAGCTTGTTTGCAGCAAACCATGTGCTAGATTTAGTAGAAACTTCCTCATAAGACATATTTAAATCATTATCTTTTCCTGATAATGGATCAATAATGGATCAATAATGGATCCATTATTGACTACATTATCATGAACCACAAAAGCTCCATCAAAGTGAAAGACATCAGAGTGAAAAGAGGGGCAGAGTGTGGAACAGATCACAAACTTGTGGTGGCATGGATGGAATTCCCTATATCTGGACAAAACAAAAACATACATCGATTGTTACAACGGGAACGACAATAAACGAAAAGAGGCTCAAATTACATCTATTGCAGGAAGAATCAATAAAAGATTTATACAAAAGAAGACTAGACCAAAAACTAGAAGAATTCAGATATGACACGTTAGATGAAATGCATGAACACATAAAAACCTGCCTGATTTCAGCGGCCTTAGAAGCTCTTGGAGAAGACGACCAAAGGAACACCCATCAGAATATCAAATTAAGGGAAGACACATTGAAATGCATAAAAGAAAAGAAAAAACTACACATAAAATACCTAAACACCAAAAAACAGGAAGACTTAGACCTATATAGAGCGAAAAACAGAGAGGTAAAGAAAAGAGTAACAAATGAAAAGAACGAACGATGGGAACAAGCATGCACAGAGATAGAACGACATATCGGAGGAACGAGAAATTCAGAATCATGGCGAATATTAAAAGCACTTCAACGAAATAAGACAGAGAAAACCCAGATCGGCAAAATTAGTGAAAACGAGTGGCAAGAATACTACGTAGAACTACTTACAGAAAACCGTCCCCAATTTCAGGAAGAGAATATAGAACATGCAGGAAATGGGGCATACGACCAGATAGAAATAAGCCTGGCAGAAGTTAAGAGAGCAATCAAGACATTGAAGAACAAAAAAGCCAAAGGACCCGGAGGAATACCAAACGAACTAATTAAAAACGGAACGGAAAAGTTATTCCGCATGCTACATAGAATGTTCGAAAGAGGACTAAATGGAGAAGAAATACCTGCGGAATGGACACAAGCATACATCACATCCATACATAAGAAAGGAAACAGGAAAAAATGTGAAAACTATAGAGGAATTAGTATAATATCGTCGGTAGGTAGACTTTACGGGAAAATTATTAAAGAAAAACTAGAAACTGAAATAATAGGAAAAATTGGAGAAGACCAAGCAGGGTTCACAGTAGGAAAATCATGCCTAGATCATACGTACACATTAGAACAACTGATAGAGAAGAAAATGGCAAAAGGTAGACCGGTCCATCTGGCCTTTGTTGATCTAAAGAAAGCATATGACTCAATACCTAGAGTCAAATTATGGGAAGCAATGAATGATCTCGGAATCCGACAAACACTAATAAAAGCAGTTAAAGCACTATACAAAGAAAACAAAGTAGCTATTAAATGTGGAAATAAAGCCTACAATCCATTTAAGACGACAAAAGGACTTCTACAAGGCTGTGCTACGTCCCCTACTCTGTTTAAAATATTCTTGGAAAAGACACTCAAACCATGGAGGAGAAAGTGCGAAGGAATGGGCATACCAGTAAGAGACGAATACCTATACACCTTAAGTTTTGCCGACGATCAAGTAGTCATCGCACAAGATGAAGAAGATCTCAGCTTTATGCTCAGAAAACTAGAAGAAGAATATAAAAACAACGGAATGGAAATAAACTTAGAGAAAACCGAATACCTAACAACAGAAAACAAGGATATGAGAAACCTAGAGATAGACGAGGGAAGACAAATAAATGGAACAGATAAATTCAAGTATTTAGGAACCATAATATCGAACCAGGGAACAACAGAAGAAGATATAAACAACAGACTGAGACAAACAAGAAACTGTATAAGACAACTAAACTCAGTGTTATGGGATAAGAACATTACGATAAAGACAAAAAAGAGAATATATAACACCCTGACAAGAAGTATCCTGACATATGGGTCCGAAAACTGGACAATAAACAAGAGAAATAGAGGTAGAATAAGAGCAGTAGAAATGGAGTTCCTGAGGAGAAGCTGTAGACTTACAAAAAGAGACAGAATTGAAAACGCAGAGATTAAGCGGAGAATGGGAGTGCAATCAGACATAATCGACTATATAGAGGAGAAGAGACTATCCTGGTACGGCAACGTCAGAAGAGCGGACAGAGGACGCTGGATAAACAAAATCACAGAATGGAGCCCGATTGGAAGAAGAAAGAGAGGAAGACTCCGAAGGTCATTCAGAGATGAAATCGACGAGGCTATGGAGAAAAGAACCCTGCGAGATGGAGACTGGAATGACAGGGAAAATTGGAGAAAACGGTTGAGTGAAGGAAGACAGTGAAAACTGTGGAAATCCTTAGTAGTAGTATCTTTTCCTGATATAACGTAGGTCGTATCATCTGCGAATTGTATGGATTTGTATGGAGATATGAATTTAGGCATATCGTTGACATAAAAAATAAACAGAACTGGTTCTAAGACCAGACCTTGTGGGACTCCATGTTTTACGGAGAGATGACCTTTAGACACCACCTCCTGGTATCTACCACATAGATAAGAAGTTATAATAATAAAACAATATGGAAAAATAAAAATATCGGGAAAGAAATGCAAGGCAAAATTTTCAAAACAGTCATCAGATCAATAATGACATACGCGGCAGAAACACGACCTGACACAGAGAGGACAAAAATGATGTTAGAAACAGCAGAGATGAAAACACTTAGAAAAATTGATGGCAAGACACTTAAGACAGAGCTAGAAGTACAGGTATACGACGTAGATGCAAGGTGGAGAACATCAAGAACTGGGTAAAAAATAGAAGAGTAGAATGGAACGATCATATAAGCCGAATGGCAACAAATAGAGTAGTAAAGACGGCAAGAGACGGTTCTCCAATAGGAAGACGATCATTAGGAAGACCACGAAAACGGTGGAACGAAAACTTACTGGAGGCACATTGAAAAACAGACAGAGTCACGTCTACATAAAAAGAAGAAGATGAAGAGAATCACTGATTAATTTTCTGAGATATAATGAGCGACTCTATGTTACCAAGCTCACTTTTAACGTTAAAATAATTCTTGACTAAAAGTTTTATTGCTCGCCAGTATCGTTAAAAAATTCCTAGTCGGTAGATCGCAAAGAATTCGAAAGGCAGACAGTAGATCTCGAGTTCGATTCAGTTGGCCACCCCTGCTGTATAGTAATGCAAAACCCAATACTATAAGAACAAAAATTATGAGAATACAAATTTGAAAAAATATATAGGGTGTCCCATTTAAAAAATTGTATGTTTGCTATACCACGCAGGTATTAATCACCCTGTAGAATTCGACATATTTTCCCAGTATGGATAATAATATCATTGTCTACATCTAATCAAAATAAGTTTTTTGGATATCTTGCCACAATGAAATTATCACCCTGTATATATATATATATATATATATATATATATATATATATATATATATTTAAGCTTAATTGATATATATTTTTAAGTTCGAATATACGTCATTTAGAATATACAGTATCCTTGTCTGTCTTATGTAAATTTTCAAGTCATTTACTATATACTTTGTTACTGTTTATCCATTACCCGTTTAGAATAGGCCTATTAAGAAAATCATAATTAAAACTATAAAATTTATAGAGAGGATTTGAAAAGCGACAGCAACGTCCAAGAAAATGTCACATTACCGACCGACCGGTTCATATTTTAACATTCCCCGTTCCGTTGTCGTTCATTCCACATAATTTTGTCTTCTTGCAACGGCATTATACTATTTAAATTATTGGCTGATGGACGTATACATCACAAGGAGCCCCGGCGTGTATTTAATACTCTTCAGAACTGGAGGACCAACTACATAAATTGCTTAAAATATTGTCGTCTCTGAGACGTCGGATAAGTAATGTTCGGAATTTTCTGAAAGATCATTCATGTGGTGCTTTTACCTGTTTAGATCGTGGATCTTTGTATTTAATTGGACGACGTAGAAGACTGTAATCCGTAATTTATAATTATTAAAGATTATGCTGCTATAGTCTCCTGATTGTTTCTTTAAATTGGTTGTGGTTTTTCAAAAAAGCCTTCCTTTGAATATAAGTAGAATTCATTAATAAATAAATGAATCTTTTGTCACAGGGTTTATGTTTATAGAAAAAATTATCATTGAATTATGAGTGTATTAAAAAATGTTGGATGATTAAAAAACAAAGAAGAACAGTAATTGCATGGTTCAACCTCAAGAATACTTTTTTCTGGAACTAGGAAATGAGTACAAAAAAATGTAAATACATGGCAAAATAAAGTAAGGTTATGTTTTAATACCGAACCCTCACGCCAGCGCCACTTATATGCAAGTGATCTATTAATAGTATCGATTCCACTCTGGACGATAAATAATCGTGCCAGTTTGCGTTTTTTTAGCTAGAAGCATTATGAAGGTATTTAAAAAAAATTAATTACAAGGCGTCACCTTCAAAGAGCTCTAGCTTCCTTATTAAGCATATTAGGAATAGGTGAATTGGGTAAAATTGTCTTAAAATTGTACATATTTATAAAAAATCCCGAAACACGTCAAATTTAAATTATAACTTAACATTCTTTAACGTGAAAATGCAACCCCTACCTTCAACCCCCTTAGAATGACAGGTACAACCCCCAATTTTTAAAATAGGAAGTATAGGCTTCCTAGGCCTAAGTATAGGCTTGATATATCGTTTGAAAGGTCTTTTCATTCTCCATTCAAAAATGTTGTCGCTTTCAAGTTTATTAAGATTAATTAAAATAAAATAAATTAAAATCATGTGGTTACCGAAATTCGCTAAAATATACTCAAAACTTATTTCCCGTTTAGGTCTTGATAATGAGAAAGTGAACAAAAACCATAGCAATGTGGTTTTTAGATGGTAATCATTAAAAAACTTTAAAGAATTTCCGTGGCAACGTTATTTTAACACGCATTAGTAAATTGTTTTATTTAAGTTGTCAGTATTTTAATTTAAGTAAAAAGTTCGTTCAATTCAATTCTGCAAAATGGTTAGATTAACGGAAATGCATAAAATAACAGTTTTACAAATGATTGTTTACGGAGATAACACCCGAACACAACAGGAAGTAACTCGCCTATTTCTTGAGAAATTTCCTAATTTACCGCCTATATCCCAAGGAACAATAAGTAAAATAGAGAAGCAGTTTCGCGAGTTTGGTCATGTAAGGCAGATAAAAAAAGCAGCTGCCAATGCACTGAGTGATGAACTCAAATTAGATGTGTTGCTTGAGTTTCAGGAAAATCCACATACATCGAGTAGACAGGCATCCACTACATTCAATGCTAGCCATACATCGATAGTAAACATATTAAAAGAAAATAAATTGCATCCCTATAAGATTATACCTACTCAGGAGCTCATGGAAGACGATTTTGATAGAACTTTTTTTTGTGAGCAAATGATGGACATGTTGGATAACAATATTATCCAATTATCCAATTAGAAGACGTTATGTTTTCTGATGAGTGTACTTTTTCACTTAACGGTCATGCTAATCGGCAAAATTGCCGCTACTGGGCCACGGAAAATCCTCACTGGATGAGAGAAGAACACACTCAATACCCTCAAAAGGTTAATGTTTGGGCAGGGATTATAGGAAACAATATCATTGGTCCCTTTTTCATTGAGGGCAACTTGAATGGCAGCAATTATTTGGCACTACTTCAAAATGATGTCATTCCAACGTTGGCAAATTTATATCCTGATCCAGGAAACCCTCAAGTTCCAGCGAATACGATATGATTTCAGCAGGATGGAGAACCACCACACTACCAACTTAATGTCCGGCAGTACTTCGATACAATATTTCCCAATCGGTGGATAGGGAGGCGAGGATCGATTGAATGGCCAGCGCGATCACCTGATCTTACATTATTAGATTTCTTTTTATGGGGATATGTGAAGAGCCATGTGTACAAAACTAAACCTTGTGATTTAAATGACTTAAAAGAACGAATAACGCTTGCGATTAGGTCGATCACACCTGTTATGTTAAATAATGTTAGAAGACAGTTTTATTTGAGATTAGGATGTTGCCAAGACGTTCGCGGTGAACATTTTGAACATCTACTTCATTAACATTCATAGTTCTTTTTCCTGTTCTACATTTTATTACGTTTTGCATTACATTTTAGTTTTTGATTGTATTGTAGTGGATTTCGGTAACCACATGATTTTAATTTATTTTATCTTAATTAATCTTAATAAACTTGAAAGCGGTAATATTTTTGAATGGAGCCTTTACTTCCTATTTTAAAAATTGGGGTTTGTACCTACCTGTCATTCTAAGGGGGTTGAAGGTAGGGGTTGCATTTTCACGTTAAAGAATGTCAAGTTATAATTTAAATTTGACATGTTTCGGGATTTTTTATAAATATGTACAGTAACCTAAATAATGAATTTATTCCATTTGGCTTTTACACACTGTAGACATAAAATGATTTCCAGAATGTGTAGTTTTCTTTTGTGAATAATGTTCATGGACACCCTCTACGTTAAACAATAAAAAAACTCGTGTTAAATAATGACTTTAAATCTCCTTGAAGATAAACAACATGGCAATAATGGAAATATGAACTGAATTTTTGTTTTCATTTAGTATGCCACCACTTAATTTCTCCGGCTTTGATAATATTCTCTTCTTTTTAGTGTTTATGCAAATGCTCCAATACATCGTTTTTATTCAAATCGTAAGAAATCAAATTAACATAAACCGACAAATTGTTACGATCCTGCGTTCAGCACAGAGTAGTTTCATAAAATCCCAACAAGGCGTAGGTAGGACTTATTGTAACTCATCCTGGGAGTTTTTTCCACTTCGCCAGTTTCGTCCCATTGATCTCCTTAACATACACATAAAGGTGAATTGTTATATAATTCAAAACAACGTAGTAAATTTACGTTCTTCCTACGCGGCCCAGAGCAACTTTCCGATGAAGTTATCGACTATTCGGGCTTTACTCTGGTGGACACGTTCTACGAGGGCGATATTGTCCAGAGTCCTCATAAACACACCAGTCTTATGGCCGTTGTTGCTCTTCTGACACGTCTTCTACCTATACTACAAGGATATGTTATCTGGTAAGAATGGCTAGGTGCAGAAGGTCGCAAATGTCGATATAGTGTAGCCGCTTACTACAGCAACTCTGTGCTTAGTTGAATAATGAGTTTTAATTACAAGGTTGTCAGAAAGGTCCGAAATTAGTTGTTGCGGGACTAAAATAGAGGCTTATCAAAATACGAACGATTTTTTACTGTCGTATAATAACAAAGCAAGCAAACAAGACCAAACTTTATAATTCATTTAATCAGATACGTCTAGGAAGACAAGTTAAAATATCGAGTTGATCATCATCATCAATCAGCCCTGAGTTGTCCATTGTTGAACATAGGCCTCCTCTAGACTTTTCCATCTGCTTCTGTTCTGCGCCTCTGCTATCCAATTGGTCACGATTCTTTTGAGGTTGTCGGTCCATCGCGTTGGGGATCTTCCTCGGCATCGCTTGTCAGCCCGTGGTCTCCACTCAAGCAATTTTTTTGTCCAACTGTCGTCTTTCATTCTTGCAACATGTCCTGCCCATCTCCATCTCCATCGAGTTGATAGATGCCCTCAATACACGAAAAGTAAAAAAGTACTAGGTAAAGGATAAAGATTGTGGTATGCAGTTGTATTATTGGAGATATTACAATTGTAATACTTTCTCAGAAAAGAAGTTCAAGGACAAAGAAAGGATATCCACACACCTTTACGGTATAGGATGGGCCTACACTCGAAAAATATCCTCCATCTAGCACTATATTTTCTCACCAAAGCTGCGTGGAGAATCAAGGAAGCTACGATTCTAGACACGTGGACAATCAAGGTTTAATTGAATACGTTATTTGTTATCAAATTAGGATTTAGGATTAATGTTATCAAAGCGATGGATTATCAATGTAAACAAATTCAAGTTCGTGCCCCTAGCTCACTGACAACACGAACAGAATAGGAATACTTAAACAAACCAAGAGTTAATGGTAAATTTCGTAAATTGAGTTTACAAAAGCCGGAAAATGTGTAGTAGTGTACAAGATAGTGAAAGTGGTAATAAACTGTTAGAAGATAGGATACATACGTGGTCACTAGCTTTTTGCTTAGAGACCACAAATACCTTACATTTAGACAAACTAAACATACTAGGTCACGTTTAAGAGGTGGTTACGGTTAAACCCCTATTGCATCGGTTTAGCATCAAATCAATATGAAATTTCCTAATCAATCTGCTATTAAGAGTCATACCTAATGGATGAAGAAAATTCATTCATTAGGTTAGATTCATTCATTCATTCATTCAGTTTTATCTTCTCTATTTTCAGGATATTGTGAAAAGTAAAATGCAGAGACTAGATTTCTTTGGAGTAATTTTAAATCAGTTTTAACAGAAGTATCATAATTTTGGCCTATGAATAAAGAATAAACTTAGGATCACTGGTAGACTACAAAAGTAACACATCCAACGAGATAAAAAAAAAGAATATGCTTGGCTAACCGCTGTTATTTTGGCCTGGGCCCTCAACTAAGAGCGAGAACTATGTCAATAGCAACAAAGTGCAAACTTTATAAAACAATAATACGCCCAGTGCTCACATACGGATCGAAAACATGGGCAATGACGACCCGAGATAAAGAATTGCTGCGAGTCTTTGAAAGAAAAGTATTGAGGACCATATATGACGGAGTAAACGAACAGGGTCTGTGGAGAAGGCGATATAACTTTGAACTCTATAGACTTTTTGGTGATGCAGATATTGTGAAGACCATCAAAATAAACCGCCTAAGGTGGGTGGGCCACGTTATGCGGATGGATGAGAGTGATCCCACTTAAATAACTATGCTAAACAAGCCGGTCGGAAGAAGAAGAAGGGGGCGACGTAAACTCAGATATCTGGACGATGTACAGGAAGATCTGAGGGAGATTGGAGTGAGGGGCTGGAGAAGACAGACACTCGATAGGGAAGGATGGAAGAATGTTTTGAAGCAGGTGAAGGCTCACGAAGGGCTGTAGCGCCAACTGATGATGATAAAGAATAAAATCGTCGGCAGATTATATTACTTAAATTTTAAAACTGTTCTCGTGGGAATTCTATGGAAATCTGCAGTATACATATTCAATAATAGAAGGCACAATACTGATCACTATTGTTGCCTCAGATTATTACAGCTAGAATCCAAATAGAATTTAGAAAAAAAAAGATTTATGATTTTTAACATCCACCAATTATGATTTTGTGGTTTTCTTTGATATATTTTTTTTTTCGTTTCACATACTAATTCAATACTAAAATTACCATTCCAACACAATAATTTTATGTTGTTTGTATTACTTTGTATCTTTCTTCTTTTTTTTTATAGCCCTTTTTCTATCCGAATTGTCGAATAAAGGCCTCTCCCATTTCTCGCCATTCATCCCTGTTGTGTGCTAGGCGTTTCCACATTGGTCCTGCGACTCTTTTGATATCGTCGCTCCAGCGCATTTGAGGTCTTCCTCTTGGTCTCTTCGCATCGTACGGTCGCCAGTTTCCGACTTCTTTGTTCCATCTACCATCTTCAAAACGTTCGTTGTGTCCAGTCCATTTCCATTTTAATTTAGCTGCTTGCTTCGCAGCTTCCTTCATTTTTGTTTTGTTCCGGATTGCTTCGTTCGTTTGCCGATCTATTAGTGAGTTACCAAGCATCTGTCGTTCCATGGCTCACTGAGTTTTTAGAATCTTGTCCATGTTCTTTTTTGTGAATGTCCAGGTTTGAGCTCCGTAAGTGAGAACGGGAAGGATACAAGAATCGAACACTTTGGTTCGAAGGTTTTGGGGTATTTTTTTGTCTTTCAGTATTTATGAGAGTTTTCCAAATGCGGCCCATCCCATTCTTACTCGTCTGCTTATTTCGGTAGTTTGGTTTTCTTTGTTTACCTTGATATTCTGACCCAGATATATGTATTCTTCTACATGTTCCACTTTTGTTCCTTGGATGGTTATCGTCGGTTGATCATCTTTATTCGACATTAGCTTAATTTTACTCAGATTCATTTTCAGTCCTTTTTTTATGGATTCCGTATGAAGCTCATCGATCATCGTCTTCAGTTCTTTCCAGCTGTCGGCTATTAGTACTACGTTATCTGCATATCTTAGATGGTTTAAATACTTTCCGTTAATCGATAGTCCCTTCGTTTACCAATTTAGTGATTTAAAGATGTCTTCAAGTGCGGCAGTACATGGTTTTGGAGATATGGTGTCTCCCTGTCTTACTCCTCGGTTGATTTTTATTGGCCTCGTTTTCATTTCGTTATCCATCGTGACTACCATTTCAGCGTGTTGATATATATTATGTATTAATATCCTATATCTAGAATCTATTCTGCTGTTGACCAGTGTTTCCTCAATAGCCCATAATTCTATGCTGTCAAAAGCTTTCTCGTAGTCTATAAATATATCTATCTTTCTTCTTTGCTTCGCACAAATTAGTCTATTTGAGTCTGATTTTGTTTATTTTTTATGTGAAAATATATATTTTCTATTTTTGATGAATGTTTTAATCAGCAAATCCACCAAATCAAAAAGCGAAAGTAATGTAGAAAATATCTAAATATAACACCTCAATAAACTAAGAAAACCTTATTTAGAAATCAAAGTCTGGGGAATTTCTGACCGCCAAACTCTAGACTAGTTTCGTCTGGAGGAGAACAACCAAACATGTTATCTTTCTCGTAAGGTACTAGCAAAAAATATAGATAATCCCTATTTACACTCGTAAACGTCTTTATTATAGTTCGTTACTATTAAATTGTTGTCCGGAATCAACGTCGTTAATCAACGACCGACATTTATGTCTTTGTTAAGAAATAAGTTTTTGTTGCCAATGAAGGCAGATGAGAATTTAAAAAATCTATCAGTTAATCATATGGTTATACAACTATTTTTTTGTGACATTGTTATATTAAATGCTATATTTATACGAATGAACAACAATTTCTTAATATTGTATTAAAAATATCTTATAATTATTTTGGATATCGTTCTCAAAATACGAATTATACAAATTATAGGTAAAAAAAAATAAGAATAAGACTTATAATTAGTTTATTCTACCACCAACGACAAAGTTTTGCATACTATAATTTGCTATGCATCTTCAGGTCAACGGTACATGGTAAACTAAATGCTGAAAATATAATAACCCGTATTAGGGTACTGTCTTGTACAGAATATACAGCAATTATACCAATATTAAATGAAGGGCACAGAGGAAAAACCTTGTTAGTCAATTTTTTCAAGAAATGGGCTAATGACGCTATCCAGTGGCTTCAAACGAATAGTTTTTAAACATTTATTAGCTTCTGTACAAAACACCGTCGATCCACTAAAATCCACGTTAAAAAATATGCGGCATTGGGGAAAAATCCCGTCAGTCAATGCGCGTGTATGGAAGAACCCAAATAATATTGTAATAATCCGTTACCACAAGAGGTAACGGTAAATCCCTGTTACACACCTGTAACAGGGATTTATGTTGTAGACTTGTCAGTCTGTTAGTTGTTCTTCAGCAACAAAATATTTGTCAGTTTTTTGTGTACCTGTGGTTAAGAATAATGGAAAGTGACTACTCAGACAGTTGCAGTGAAACTGATGACTCGTTCAGAAAACCAATGAGTAAGAAACGAAAAACCACAGTTCGAGTTAGGGATGTTAGGGATGTTAGGGATGCAAAACTCTTCTTTGAGTGGCCTCATTACAGTGTTGCCTATAGTTCAAAGACGGTCTGCTTAAAAGCGTTCATGTCGCTTCATGGTATTAGTGAGGATAAGGTTAGATACATAAGGGGTGTTCTGCTTAGTGCTGGCTAAGTGGATCTCCCACTGGCTGTCGTGGAAAACATTCAACAAGACCCCACAAACTTTCACAAGAAACCAAACAAAACGTATTTACTTATTTGAAATCTCTAAAGACAGAAAATCACACTATTCTTTAAAAGACACCAACAAAATTTACCTTCCTGCTGAGTTAAATATTTCAAAGCTACATACCATGTACTTAACTAACTATCCAGAACATAGAATTTCGTATGAATCATTTCGTGTGATTTTTGAGAATAACTTCAACCTTTCC